>NC_086451.1:8261632-8339132 GCF_028390025.1 Pseudophryne corroboree
AACACCCAATCACCTGCTGCGCTCTACATAACGCGTATTCCACCAGTACTTCTACCAACACCCAATCACCTGCTGCGCTCTACATAACGCGTATTCCACCAGTACTTCTACCAAGACCCAATCACCTGCTGCGCTCTACATAACGCGTATTCCACCAGTACTTCTACCAACACCCAATCACCTGCTGCGCTCTACATAACGCGTATTCCACCAGTACTTCTACCAAGACCCAATCACCTGCTGCTCTCTACATAACGCGTATTCCACCAGTACTTCCTACCAAGACCCAATCACCTGCTGCGCTCTACATAACGCGTATTCCACCAGTACTTCTACCAAGACCCAATCACCTGCTGCGCTCTACATAACGCGTACTCCACCAGTACTTCTACCAACACCCAATCACCTGCTGCGCTCTACATAACGCGTACTCCACCAGTACTTCTACCAAGACCCAATCACCTGCTGCGCTCTACATAACGCGTATTCCACCAGTACTTCTACCAAGACCCAATCACCTGCTGTGCTCTACATAACGCGTACTCCACCAGTACTTCCTACCAAGACCCAATCACCTGCTGCGCTCTACATAACGCGTATTCCACCAGTACTTCTACCAAGACCCAATCACCTGCTGCGCTCTACATAACGCGTATTTCACCAGTACTTCCTACCAAGACCCAATCACCTGCTGCGCTCTACATAACGCGTACTCCACCAGTACTTCTACCAAGACCCAATCACCTGCTGCGCTCTACATAACGCGTATTCCACCAGTAGTTCCTACCAAGACCCAATCACCTGCTGCGCTCTACATAACGCGTATTCCACCAGTAGTTCCTACCAAGACCCAATCACCTGCTGCGCTCTACATAACGCGTATTCCACCAGTAGTTCCTACCAAGACCCAATCACCTGCTGCGCTCTACATAACGCGTATTCCACCAGTACTTCTACCAACACCCAATCACCTGCTGCGCTCTACATAACGCGTATTCCACCAGTACTTCTACCAACACCCAATCACCTGCTGCGCTCTACATAACGCGTATTCCACCAGTACTTCTACCAACACCCAATCACCTGCTGCGCTCTACATAACGCGTATTCCACCAGTACTTCTACCAAGACCCAATCACCTGCTGCGCTCTACATAACGCGTATTCCACCAGTACTTCCTACCAACAACACCAATCACCTGCTGCGCTCTACATAACGCGTATTCCACCAGTACTTCCACCAAGACCCAATCACCTGCTGCTCTCTACATAACGCGTATTCCACCAGTACTTCTACCAAGACCCAATCACCTGCTGCGCTCTACATAACGCGTATTCCACCAGTACTTCCTACCAAGACCCAATCACCTGCTGCGCTCTACATAACGCGTATTCCACCAGTACTTCCTACCAAGACCCAATCACCTGCTGCGCTCTACATAACGCGTATTCCACCAGTACTTCCTACCAAGACCCAATCACCTGCTGCGCTCTACATAACGAGTACTCCACCAGTACTTCCTACCAAGACCCAATCACCTGCTGCGCTCTACATAACGCGTATTCCACCAGTACTTCTACCAAGACCCAATCACCTGCTGCGCTCTACATAACGCGTATTCCACCAGTACTTCTACCAAGACCCAATCACCTGCTGCGCTCTACATAACGCGTATTCCACCAGTACTTCCTACCAACACCCAATCACCTGCTGCGCTCTACATAACGCGTACTCCACCAGTACTTCTACCAAGACCCAATCACCTGCTGCGCTCTACATAACGCGTATTCCACCAGTACTTCTACCAAGACCCAATCACCTGCTGCGCTCTACATAACGCGTACTCCACCAGTACTTCTACCAAGACCCAATCACCTGCTGCGCTCTACATAACGCGTACTCCACCAGTACTTCTACCAACACCCAATCACCTGCTGCGCTCTACATAACGCGTACTCCACCAGTACTTCTACCAAGACCCAATCACCTGCTGCGCTCTACATAACGCGTATTCCACCAGTACTTCTACCAAGACCCAATCACCTGCTGTGCTCTACATAACGCGTACTCCACCAGTACTTCCTACCAAGACCCAATCACCTGCTGCGCTCTACATAACGCGTATTCCACCAGTAATTCTACCAAGACCCAATCACCTGCTGCGCTCTACATAACGCGTATTTCACCAGTACATCCTACCAAGACCCAATCACCTGCTGCGCTCTACATAACGCGTACTCCACCAGTACTTCTACCAAGACCCAATCACCTGCTGCGCTCTACATAACGCGTATTCCACCAGTAGTTCCTACCAAGACCCAATCACCTGCTGCGCTCTACATAACGCGTATTCCACCAGTAGTTCCTACCAAGACCCAATCACCTGCTGCGCTCTACATAACGCGTATTCCACCAGTAGTTCCTACCAAGACCCAATCACCTGCTGCGCTCTACATAACGCGTATTCCACCAGTACTTCTACCAACACCCAATCACCTGCTGCGCTCTACATAACGCGTATTCCACCAGTACTTCTACCAACACCCAATCACCTGCTGCGCTCTACATAACGCGTATTCCACCAGTACTTCTACCAACACCCAATCACCTGCTGCGCTCTACATAACGCGTATTCCACCAGTACTTCTACCAAGACCCAATCACCTGCTGCGCTCTACATAACGCGTATTCCACCAGTACTTCCTACCAACACCAATCACCTGCTGCGCTCTACATAACGCGTATTCCACCAGTACTTCCACCAAGACCCAATCACCTGCTGCTCTCTACATAACGCGTATTCCACCAGTACTTCTACCAAGACCCAATCACCTGCTGCGCTCTACATAACGCGTATTCCACCAGTACTTCCTACCAAGACCCAATCAACTGCTGCGCTCTACATAACGCGTATTCCACCAGTACTTCCTACCAAGACCCAATCACCTGCTGCGCTCTACATAACGCGTATTCCACCAGTACTTCCTACCAAGACCCAATCACCTGCTGCGCTCTACATAACGAGTACTCCACCAGTACTTCCTACCAAGACCCAATCACCTGCTGCGCTCTACATAACGCGTATTCCACCAGTACTTCTACCAAGACCCAATCACCTGCTGCGCTCTACATAACGCGTATTCCACCAGTACTTCTACCAAGACCCAATCACCTGCTGCGCTCTACATAACGCGTATTCCACCAGTACTTCCTACCAACACCCAATCACCTGCTGCGCTCTACATAACGCGTACTCCACCAGTACTTCTACCAAGACCCAATCACCTGCTGCGCTCTACATAACGCGTATTCCACCAGTACTTCTACCAAGACCCAATCACCTGCTGCGCTCTACATAACGCGTACTCCACCAGTACTTCTACCAAGACCCAATCACCTGCTGCGCTCTACATAACGCGTACTCCACCAGTACTTCTACCAACACCCAATCACCTGCTGCGCTCTACATAACGCGTACTCCACCAGTACTTCTACCAAGACCCAATCACCTGCTGCGCTCTACATAACGCGTATTCCACCAGTACTTCTACCAAGACCCAATCACCTGCTGTGCTCTACATAACGCGTACTCCACCAGTACTTCCTACCAAGACCCAATCACCTGCTGCGCTCTACATAACGCGTATTCCACCAGTAATTCTACCAAGACCCAATCACCTGCTGCGCTCTACATAACGCGTATTTCACCAGTACATCCTACGAAGACCCAATCACCTGCTGCGCTCTACATAACGCGTACTCCACCAGTACTTCTACCAAGACCCAATCACCTGCTGCGCTCTACATAACGCGTATTCCACCAGTAGTTCCTACCAAGACCCAATCACCTGCTGCGCTCTACATAACGCGTATTCCACCAGTAGTTCCTACCAAGACCCAATCACCTGCTGCGCTCTACATAACGCGTATTCCACCAGTAGTTCCTACCAAGACCCAATCACCTGCTGCGCTCTACATAACGCGTATTCCACCAGTACTTCTACCAACACCCAATCACCTGCTGCGCTCTACATAACGCGTATTCCACCAGTACTTCTACCAACACCCAATCACCTGCTGCGCTCTACATAACGCGTATTCCACCAGTACTTCTACCAACACCCAATCACCTGCTGCGCTCTACATAACGCGTATTCCACCAGTACTTCTACCAACACCCAATCACCTGCTGCGCTCTACATAACGCGTATTCCACCAGTACTTCTACCAAGACCCAATCACCTGCTGCGCTCTACATAACGCGTATTCCACCAGTACTTCCTACCAACACCAATCACCTGCTGCGCTCTACATAACGCGTATTCCACCAGTACTTCCACCAAGACCCAATCACCTGCTGCTCTCTACATAACGCGTATTCCACCAGTACTTCCTACCAAGACCCAATCACCTGCTGCGCTCTACATAACGCGTACTCCACCAGTACTTCTACCAAGACCCAATCACCTGCTGCGCTCTACATAACGCGTACTCCACCAGTACTTCTACCAACACCCAATCACCTGCTGCGCTCTACATAACGCGTACTCCACCAGTACTTCTACCAAGACCCAATCACCTGCTGCGCTCTACATAACGCGTATTCCACCAGTACTTCTACCAAGACCCAATCACCTGCTGTGCTCTACATAACGCGTACTCCACCAGTACTTCCTACCAAGACCCAATCACCTGCTGCGCTCTACATAACGCGTATTCCACCAGTACTTCTACCAAGACCCAATCACCTGCTGCGCTCTACATAACGCGTATTTCACCAGTACTTCCTACCAAGACCCAATCACCTGCTGCGCTCTACATAACGCGTACTCCACCAGTACTTCTACCAAGACCCAATCACCTGCTGCGCTCTACATAACGCGTATTCCACCAGTAGTTCCTACCAAGACCCAATCACCTGCTGCGCTCTACATAACGCGTATTCCACCAGTAGTTCCTACCAAGACCCAATCACCTGCTGCGCTCTACATAACGCGTATTCCACCAGTAGTTCCTACCAAGACCCAATCACCTGCTGCGCTCTACATAACGCGTATTCCACCAGTACTTCTACCAACACCCAATCACCTGCTGCGCTCTACATAACGCGTATTCCACCAGTACTTCTACCAACACCCAATCACCTGCTGCGCTCTACATAACGCGTATTCCACCAGTACTTCTACCAACACCCAATCACCTGCTGCGCTCTACATAACGCGTATTCCACCAGTACTTCTACCAAGACCCAATCACCTGCTGCGCTCTACATAACGCGTATTCCACCAGTACTTCCTACCAACACCAATCACCTGCTGCGCTCTACATAACGCGTATTCCACCAGTACTTCCACCAAGACCCAATCACCTGCTGCTCTCTACATAACGCGTATTCCACCAGTACTTCTACCAAGACCCAATCACCTGCTGCGCTCTACATAACGCGTATTCCACCAGTACTTCCTACCAAGACCCAATCACCTGCTGCGCTCTACATAACGCGTATTCCACCAGTACTTCCTACCAAGACCCAATCACCTGCTGCGCTCTACATAACGCGTATTCCACCAGTACTTCCTACCAAGACCCAATCACCTGCTGCGCTCTACATAACGAGTACTCCACCAGTACTTCCTACCAAGACCCAATCACCTGCTGCGCTCTACATAACGCGTATTCCACCAGTACTTCTACCAAGACCCAATCACCTGCTGCGCTCTACATAACGCGTATTCCACCAGTACTTCTACCAAGACCCAATCACCTGCTGCGCTCTACATAACGCGTATTCCACCAGTACTTCCTACCAACACCCAATCACCTGCTGCGCTCTACATAACGCGTACTCCACCAGTACTTCTACCAAGACCCAATCACCTGCTGCGCTCTACATAACGCGTATTCCACCAGTACTTCTACCAAGACCCAATCACCTGCTGCGCTCTACATAACGCGTACTCCACCAGTACTTCTACCAAGACCCAATCACCTGCTGCGCTCTACATAACGCGTACTCCACCAGTACTTCTACCAACACCCAATCACCTGCTGCGCTCTACATAACGCGTACTCCACCAGTACTTCTACCAAGACCCAATCACCTGCTGCGCTCTACATAACGCGTATTCCACCAGTACTTCTACCAAGACCCAATCACCTGCTGTGCTCTACATAACGCGTACTCCACCAGTACTTCCTACCAAGACCCAATCACCTGCTGCGCTCTACATAACGCGTATTCCACCAGTAATTCTACCAAGACCCAATCACCTGCTGCGCTCTACATAACGCGTATTTCACCAGTACATCCTACCAAGACCCAATCACCTGCTGCGCTCTACATAACGCGTACTCCACCAGTACTTCTACCAAGACCCAATCACCTGCTGCGCTCTACATAACGCGTATTCCACCAGTAGTTCCTACCAAGACCCAATCACCTGCTGCGCTCTACATAACGCGTATTCCACCAGTAGTTCCTACCAAGACCCAATCACCTGCTGCGCTCTACATAACGCGTATTCCACCAGTAGTTCCTACCAAGACCCAATCACCTGCTGCGCTCTACATAACGCGTATTCCACCAGTACTTCTACCAACACCCAATCACCTGCTGCGCTCTACATAACGCGTATTCCACCAGTACTTCTACCAACACCCAATCACCTGCTGCGCTCTACATAACGCGTATTCCACCAGTACTTCTACCAACACCCAATCACCTGCTGCGCTCTACATAACGCGTATTCCACCAGTACTTCTACCAAGACCCAATCACCTGCTGCGCTCTACATAACGCGTATTCCACCAGTACTTCCTACCAACACCAATCACCTGCTGCGCTCTACATAACGCGTATTCCACCAGTACTTCCACCAAGACCCAATCACCTGCTGCTCTCTACATAACGCGTATTCCACCAGTACTTCTACCAAGACCCAATCACCTGCTGCGCTCTACATAACGCGTATTCCACCAGTACTTCCTACCAAGACCCAATCACCTGCTGCGCTCTACATAACGCGTATTCCACCAGTACTTCCTACCAAGACCCAATCACCTGCTGCGCTCTACATAACGCGTATTCCACCAGTACTTCCTACCAAGACCCAATCACCTGCTGCGCTCTACATAACGAGTACTCCACCAGTACTTCCTACCAAGACCCAATCACCTGCTGCGCTCTACATAACGCGTATTCCACCAGTACTTCTACCAAGACCCAATCACCTGCTGCGCTCTACATAACGCGTATTCCACCAGTACTTCTACCAAGACCCAATCACCTGCTGCGCTCTACATAACGCGTATTCCACCAGTACTTCCTACCAACACCCAATCACCTGCTGCGCTCTACATAACGCGTACTCCACCAGTACTTCTACCAAGACCCAATCACCTGCTGCGCTCTACATAACGCGTATTCCACCAGTACTTCTACCAAGACCCAATCACCTGCTGCGCTCTACATAACGCGTATTCCACCAGTACTTCTACCAAGACCCAATCACCTGCTGCGCTCTACATAACGCGTATTCCACCAGTACTTCTACCAAGACCCAATCACCTGCTGCGCTCTACATAACGCGTATTCCACCAGTACTTCCTACCAAGACCCAATCACCTGCTGCGCTCTACATAACGCGTATTCCACCAGTACTTCTACCAAGACCCAATCACCTGCTGCGCTCTACATAACGCGTATTCCACCAGTACTTTCTACCAAGACCCAATCACCTGCTGCGCTCTACATAACGCGTATTCCACCAGTACTTCTACCAAGACCCAATCACCTGCTGCGCTCTACATAACGCGTATTCCACCAGTACTTCTACCAAGACCCAATCACCTGCTGCGCTCTACATAACGCGTATTCCACCAGTACTTCTACCAAGACCCAATCACCTGCTGCGCTCTACATAACGCGTACTCCACCAGTACTTCTACCAAGACCCAATCACCTGCTGCGCTCTACATAACGCGTATTCCACCAGTACTTCTACCAAGACCCAATCACCTGCTGCGCTCTACATAACGCGTATTCCACCAGTACTTCTACCAAGACCCAATCACCTGCTGCGCTCTACATAACGCGTACTCCACCAGTACTTCCTACCAAGACCCAATCACCTGCTGCGCTCTACATAACGCGTATTCCACCAGTACTTCTACCAAGACCCAATCACCTGCTGCGCTCTACATAACGCGTATTCCACCAGTACTTCTACCAAGACCCAATCACCTGCTGCGCTCTACATAACGCGTATTCCACCAGTACTTCCTACCAACACCCAATCACCTGCTGCGCTCTACATAACGCGTACTCCACCAGTACTTCTACCAAGACCCAATCACCTGCTGCGCTCTACATAACGCGTATTCCACCAGTACTTCTACCAAGACCCAATCACCTGCTGCGCTCTACATAACGCGTATTCCACCAGTACTTCTACCAAGACCCAATCACCTGCTGCGCTCTACATAACGCGTATTCCACCAGTACTTCTACCAAGACCCAATCACCTGCTGCGCTCTACATAAAGCGTATTCCACCAGTACTTCCTACCAAGACCCAATCACCTGCTGCGCTCTACATAACGCGTATTCCACCAGTACTTCTACCAAGACCCAATCACCTGCTGCGCTCTACATAACGCGTATTCCACCAGTACTTTCTACCAAGACCCAATCACCTGCTGCGCTCTACATAACGCGTATTCCACCAGTACTTCTACCAAGACCCAATCACCTGCTGCGCTCTACATAACGCGTATTCCACCAGTACTTCTACCAAGACCCAATCACCTGCTGCGCTCTACATAACGCGTATTCCACCAGTACTTCCTACCAAGACCCAATCACCTGCTGCGCTCTACATAACGCGTACTCCACCAGTACTTCTACCAAGACCCAATCACCTGCTGCGCTCTACATAACGCGTATTCCACCAGTACTTCCTACCAAGACCCAATCACCTGCTGCGCTCTACATAACGCGTATTCCACCAGTACTTCTACCAAGACCCAATCACCTGCTGCGCTCTACATAACGCGTATTCCACCAGTACTTTCTACCAAGACCCAATCACCTGCTGCGCTCTACATAACGCGTATTCCACCAGTACTTCTACCAAGACCCAATCACCTGCTGCGCTCTACATAACGCGTATTCCACCAGTACTTCTACCAAGACCCAATCACCTGCTGCGCTCTACATAACGCGTACTCCACCAGTACTTCCTACCAAGACCCAATCACCTGCTGCGCTCTACATAACGCGTACTCCACCAGTACTTCTACCAAGACCCAATCACCTGCTGCGCTCTACATAACGCGTATTCCACCAGTACTTCTACCAAGACCCAATCACCTGCTGCGCTCTACATAACGCGTATTCCCCCAGTACTTCTACCAAGACCCAATCACCTGCTGCGCTCTACATAACGCGTATTCCACCAGTACTTCTACCAAGACCCAATCACCTGCTGCGCTCTACATAACGCGTATTCCACCAGTACTTCTACCAAGACCCAATCACCTGCTGCGCTCTACATAACGCGTATTCCACCAGTACTTCTACCAAGACCCAATCACCTGCTGCGCTCTACATAACGCGTACTCCACCAGTACTTCCTACCAAGACCCAATCACCTGCTGCGCTCTACATAACGCGTATTCCACCAGTACTTCTACCAAGACCCAATCACCTGCTGCGCTCTACATAACGCGTATTCCACCAGTACTTCTACCAAGACCCAATCACCTGCTGCGCTCTACATAACGCGTACTCCACCAGTACTTCCTACCAAGACCCAATCACCTGCTGCGCTCTACATAACGCGTATTCCACCAGTACTTCTACCAAGACCCAATCACCTGCTGCGCTCTACATAACGCGTATTCCACCAGTACTTCTACCAAGACCCAATCACCTGCTGTGCTCTACATAACGCGTATTCCACCAGTACTTTCTACCAAGACCCAATCACCTGCTGCGCTCTACATAACGCGTATTCCACCAGTACTTCTACCAAGACCCAATCACCTGCTGCGCTCTACATAACGCGTATTCCACCAGTACTTCTACCAAGACCCAATCACCTGCTGCGCTCTACATAACGCGTACTCCACCAGTACTTCCTACCAAGACCCAATCACCTGCTGCGCTCTACATAACGCGTACTCCACCAGTACTTCTACCAAGACCCAATCACCTGCTGCGCTCTACATAACGCGTATTCCACCAGTACTTCTACCAAGACCCAATCACCTGCTGCGCTCTACATAACGCGTATTCCCCCAGTACTTCTACCAAGACCCAATCACCTGCTGCGCTCTACATAACGCGTATTCCACCAGTACTTCTACCAAGACCCAATCACCTGCTGCGCTCTACATAACGCGTATTCCACCAGTACTTCTACCAAGACCCAATCACCTGCTGCGCTCTACATAACGCGTATTCCACCAGTACTTCTACCAAGACCCAATCACCTGCTGCGCTCTACATAACGCGTACTCCACCAGTACTTCCTACCAAGACCCAATCACCTGCTGCGCTCTACATAACGCGTATTCCACCAGTACTTCTACCAAGACCCAATCACCTGCTGCGCTCTACATAACGCGTATTCCACCAGTACTTCTACCAAGACCCAATCACCTGCTGCGCTCTACATAACGCGTACTCCACCAGTACTTCCTACCAAGACCCAATCACCTGCTGCGCTCTACATAACGCGTATTCCACCAGTACTTCTACCAAGACCCAATCACCTGCTGCGCTCTACATAACGCGTATTCCACCAGTACTTCTACCAAGACCCAATCACCTGCTGTGCTCTACATAACGCGTACTCCACCAGTACTTCCTACCAAGACCCAATCACCTGCTGCGCTCTACATAACGCATATTCCACCAGTACTTCTACCAAGACCCAATCACCTGCTGCGCTCTACATAACGCGTATTCCACCAGTACTTCTACCAAGACCCAATCACCTGCTGCGCTCTACATAACGCGTATTCCACCAGTACTTCTACCAAGACCCAATCACCTGCTGCGCTCTACATAACGCGTACTCCACCAGTACTTCTACCAAGACCCAATCACCTGCTGCGCTCTACATAACGCGTATTCCACCAGTACTTCTACCAAGACCCAATCACCTGCTGCGCTCTACATAACGCGTATTCCACCAGTACTTCTACCAACACCAATAGCAATATGCAGACATTTTACCCTATAGGGGGAGATGTCTTAAACCTTGGAGAGAAATAAAGTACCAACCAATCATCTCCTGTCATTAACACAGCCAGTAACATAGTTGAGAGCTGATTGGCTGGTACTTTATCACTTTCCAAGGCTTAGTACATGTCCCTCTTATTCTCTCTCCACTTTATCTCTCTCCAAGGCTTAGTACATGGCCCCTTATTCTCTCCACTTTATCTCTCTCCAAGGCTTGGTACATGTCCCCCTTATTCTCTCTCCACTTTATCACTCTCCAAGGCTTAGTACATGTCCCCTTTATTCTCTCTCCACTTTATCTCTCTCCAAGGCTTAGTACATGCCCCCCTTATTCTCTCTCCACTTTATCTCTCTCCAAGGCTTAGTACATGTCCCCCTTATTCTCTCTCCACTTTATCTCTCTCCAAGGCTTAGTACATGTCCCCCTTATTCTCTCTCCACTTTATCTCTCTCCAAGGCTTAGTACATGTCCCCCTTATTCTCTCTCCACTTTATCTCTCTCCAAGGCTTAGTGCATGTCCCCCATATTCTCTCTCCACTTTATCTCTCTCCAAGGCTTAGTACATGTCCCCCTAATTCTCTCTCCACTTTATCACTCTCCAAGGCTTAGTACATGTCCCTCTTATTCTCTCTCAACTTTATCTCTCTCCAAGGCTTAGTACATGTCCCCCTTATTCTCTCTCCACTTTATCTCTCTCCAAGGCTTAGTACATGTCCCCCTTATTCTCTCTCCACTTTATCTCTCTCCAAGGCTTAGTGCATGTCCCCAATATTCTCTCTCCACTTTATCTCTCTCCAAGGCTTAGTACATGTCCCCCTTATTCTCTCTCCACTTTATCTCTCTCCAAGGCTTAGTACATGTCCCCCTTATTCTCTCTCCACTTTATCTCTCTCCAAGGCTTAGTACATGTCCCCCTTATTCTCTCTCCACTTTATCACTCTCCAAGGCTTAGTACATGTCCCCCTTATTCTCTCTCCACTTTATCTCTCTCCAAGGCTTAGTACATGTCCCCTTATTCTCTCTCCACTTTATCTCTCTCCAAGGCTTAGTACATGTCCCCCTTATTCTCTCTCCACTTTATCTCTCTCCAAGGCTTAGTACATGTCCCCCTTATTCTCTCTCCACTTTATCTCTCTCCAAGGCTTAGTACATGTCCCCTTATTCTCTCTCCACTTTATCTCTCTCCAAGGCTTAGTACCTGTCCCCCTTATTCTCTCTCCACTTTATCTCTCTCCAAGGCTTAGTACATGTCCCCCTTATTCTCTCTCCACTTTATCACTCTCCAAGTCTTAGTACATGTCCCCCTTATTCTCTCTCCACTTTATCTCTCTCCAAGTCTTAGTACATGTCCCCCTTATTCTCTCTCCACTTTATCTCTCTCCAATGCTTAGTACATGTCCCCCTTATTCTCTCTCCACTTTATCTCTCTCCAAGGCTTAGTACATGTCCCCCTTATTCTCTCTCCACTTTATCTCTCTCCAAGTCTTAGTACCTGTCCCCCTTATTCTCTCTCCACTTTATCTCTCTCCAAGGCTTAGTACCTGTCCCCCTTATTCTCTCTCCACTTTATCTCTCCCCAAGGCTTAGTACATGTCCCCTTATTCTCTCTCCACTTTATCTCTCTCCAAGGCTTAGTACATGTCCCCCTTATTCTCTCTCCACTTTATCACTCTCCAAGGCTTGGTACATGTCCCCCTTATTCTCTCTCCACTTTATCTCTCTCCAAGGCTTAGTACATGTCCCCCTTATTCTCTCTCCACTTTATCTCTCTCCAAGGCTTAGTACATGTCCCCCTTATTCTCTCTCCACTTTATCTCTCTCCAAGGCTTAGTACATGTCCCCCTTATTCTCTCTCCACTTTATCTCTCTCCAAGGCTTAGTACATGTCCCCCTTATTCTCTCTCCACTTTATCTCTCTCCAAGGCTTAGTACATGTCCCCCTTATTCTCTCTCCACTTTATCTCTCTCCAAGGCTTAGTACCATTCCCCTTATTCTCTCCACTTTATCTCTCTCCAAGGCTTAGTACATGTCCCCCTTATTCTCTCTCCACTTTATCACTCTCCAAGGCTTAGTACATGTCCCCCTTATTCTCTCTCCACTTTATCTCTCTCCAAGGCTTAGTACCTGTCCCCCTTAATCTCTCTCCACATTATCTCTCCCCAAGGCTTAGTACATGTCCCCCTTATTCTCTCTCCACTTTATCTCTCTCCAAGGCTTAGTACATGTCCCCCTTATTCTCTCTCCACTTTATCTCTCTCCAAGGCTTAGTACATGTCCCCCTTATTCTCTCTCCACTGTATCTCTCTCCAAGGCTTAGTGCATGTCCCCCATATTCTCTCTCCACTTTATCTCTCTCCAAGGCTTAGTACATGTCCCCCTTATTCTCTCTCCACTTTATCTCTCTCCAAGGCTTAGTACATGTCCCCCTTATTCTCTCTCCACTTTATCACTCTCCAAGGCTTAGTACATGTCCCCCTTATTCTCTCTCCACTTTATCACTCTCCAAGGCTTAGTACATGTCCCCCTTATTCTCTCTCCACTTTATCTCTCTCCAAGGCTTAGTACCATTCCCCTTATTCTCTCCACTTTATCTCTCTCCAAGGCTTAGTACATGTCCCCCTTATTCTCTCTCCACTTTATCACTCTCCAAGGCATAGTACATGTCCCCCTTATTCTCTCTCCACTTTATCTCTCTCCAAGGCATAGTACATGTCCCCCTTATTCTCTCTCCACTTTATCTCTCTCCAAGGCTTGGTACATGTCCCCCTTATTCTCTCCACTTTATCTCTCTCCAAGGCTTAGTACATGTCCCCCTTATTCTCTCTCCACTTTATCTCTCTCCAAGGCTTAGTACTTGTCCCCCTTATTCTCTCTCCACTTTATCTCTCTGCAAGGCTTAGTACATGTCCCCCTTATTCTCTCTCCACTTTATCTCTCTCCAAGGCTTAGTACATGTCCCCCTTATTCTCTCTCCACTTTATCACTCTCCAAGGCTTAGTACATGTCCCCCTTATTCTATCTCCACTTTATCTCTCTCCAAGGCTTAGTACATGTCCCTCTTATTCTCTCTCCACTTTATCTCTCTCCAAGGCTTAGTACATGTCCCTCTTATTCTCTCTCCACTTTATCTCTCTCCAAGGCTTAGTACATGTCCCCCTTATTCTCTCTCCACTTTATCACTCTCCAAGGCTTAGTACATGCCCCCCTTATTCTCTCTCCACTTTATCTCTCTCCAAGGCTTAGTACATGTCCCCCTTATTCTCTCTCCACTTTATCTCTCTCCAAGGCTTAGTACATGTCCCCCTTATTCGCTCTCCACTTTATCTCTCTCCAAGGCTTGGTACATGTCCCCCTTATTCTCTCTCCACTTTATCTCTCTCCAAGGCTTAGTACATGTCCCCCTTATTCTCTCTCAACTTTATCTCTCTCCATGGCTTAGTACATGTCCCCCTTATTCTCTCTCCACTTTATCTCTCTCCAAGGCTTAGTACATGTCCCCCTTATTCTCTCTCCACTTTATCTCTCTCCAATGCTTCGTACATGTCCCCTTATTTACTCTCCACTTTATCTCTCCCCAAGGCTTGGTACATGTCCCCCTTATTTTCTATTCACTTTATCTCTCTCCAAGGCTTAGTACATGTCCCCCTTATTCTCTCTCCACTTTATCTCTCTCCAAGGCTTAGTACATGTCCCCCTTATTTTCTCTCCACTTTATCTCTCTCCAAGGCTTAGTACATGTCCTCTTATTCTCTCTCCACTTTATCTCTCTCCAATGCTTAGTACCTGTCCCCTTTATTCTCTCTCCACTTTATCACTCTCCAAGGCTTAGTACATGTCCCCTTATTCTCTCTCCACTTTATCTCTCTCCAAGGCTTGGTACATGTCCCCCTTATGCTCTCCACTTTATCTCTCTCCAATGCTTGGTACATGCCCCCCTTATTCTCTCTCCACTTTATCTCTCTCCAATGCTTAGTACATGTCCCCCTTATTCTCTCTCCACTTTATCTCTCTCCAAGGCTTGGTACATGTCCCCCTTATTTTCTCTTCACTTTATCTCTCTCCAAGGCTTGGTACCTGTCCCCCTTATTTTCTCTTCACTTTATCTCTCTCCAAGGCTTAGTACATGTCCCCCTTATTCTCTCCACTTTATCACTCTCCAAGGCTTAGTACATGTCCCCTTATTCTCTCTCCACTTTATCTCTCTCCAAGGCTTAGTACATGTCCCCCTTATTCTCTCTCCACTTTATCTCTCTCCAAGGCTTAGTACATGTCCCCCTTATTCTCTCTCCACTTTATCTCTCTCCAAGGCTTGGTACATGTCCCCCTTATTCTCTCTCCACTTTATCTCTCTCAGAGGCTTAGTACATGTCCCCCTTATTCTCTCTCCACTTTATCTCTCTCCAAGGCTTAGTACATGTCCCCCTTATTCTCTCTCCACTTTATCACTCTCCAAGGCTTAGTACATGTCCCCCTTACTCTCTCTCCATTTTATCTCTCTCCAAGGCTTAGTACATGTCCCCCTTATTCTCTCTCCACTTTATCTCTCTCCAAGGCTTGGTACATGTCCCCCTTATTTTCTCTTCACTTTATCTCTCTCCAAGGCTTGGTACATGTCCCCTTATTCTATCTCCACTTTATCTCTCTCCGAGGCTTAGTACATGTCCCCCTTATTCTCTCTCCACTTTATCTCTCTCCAATGCTTAGTACATGTCCCCCTTATTCTCTCTCCACTTTATCACTCTCCAAGGCTTAGTACATGTCCCCCTTATTCTCTCTCCATTTTATCTCTCTCCAAGGCGTAGTACATGTCCCCCTTATTCTCTCTCCACTTTATCTCTCTCCAAGGCTTGGTACATGTCCCCCTTATTTTCTCTTCACTTTATCTCTCCCCAAGGCTTGGTACATGTCCCCCTTATTTTCTCTTCACTTTATCTCTCTCCAAGGCTTGGTACATGTCCCCCTTATTTTCTCTTCACTTTATCTCTCTCCAAGGCTTAGTACATGTCCCTCTTATTCTCTCTCCACTTTATCACTCTCCAAGGCTTAGTACATGTCCCCCTTATTCTCTCTCCACTTTATCTCTCTCCAAGGCTTAGTACATGTCCCTCTTATTCTCTCTCCACTTTATCTCTCTCCAAGGCTTAGTACATGTCCCCCTTATTCTCTCTCCACTTTATCTCTCTCCAAGGCTTAGTACATGTCCCCCTTATTCTCTCTCCACTTTATCACTCTCCAAGGCTTAGTACATGTCCCCTTATTCTCTCTCCACTTTATCTCTCTCCAAGGCTTAGTACATGTCCCTCTTATTCTCTCTCCACTTTATCTCTCTCCAAGGCTTAGTACATGTCCCCTTATTCTCTCTCCACTTTATCTCTCTCCAAGGCTTAGTACATGTCCCCCTTATTCTCTCTCCACTTTATCACTCTCCAAGGCTTAGTACATGTCCCTCTTATTCTCTCTCCACTTTATCTCTCTCCAAGGCTTAGTACATGTCCCTCTTATTCTCTCTCCACTTTATCTCTCTCCAAGGCTTAGTACATGTCCCCCTTATTCTCTCCACTTTATCTCTCTCCAAGGCTTAGTACATGTCCCCCTTATTCTCTCTCCACTTTATCACTCTCCAAGGCTTAGTACATGTCCCCCTTATTCTCTCTCCACTTTATCTCTCTCCAAGGCTTAGTACATGTCCCCCTTATTCTCTCTCCACTTTATCACTCTCCAAGGCTTAGTACATGTCCCCCTTATTCTCTCTCCACTGTATCTCTCTCCAAGGCTTAGTACATGTCCCCCTTATTCTCTCTCCACTTTATCTCTCTCCAAGGCTTAGTACATGTCCCCTTATTCTCTCTCCACTTTATCACTCTCCAAGGCTTAGTACATGTCCCCCTTATTCTCTCTCCACTTTATCTCTCTCCGAGGCTTAGTACATGTCCCCCTTATTCTCTCTCCACTTTATCTCTCTCCAAGGCTTAGTATATGTCCCCCTTATTCTCTCCACTTTATCTCTCTCCAAGGCTTGGTACATGTCCCCCTTATTCTCTCTCCACTTTATCTCTCTCCAAGGCTTAGTACATGTCCCCCTTATTCTCTCCACTTTATCTCTCTCCAAGGCTTGGTACATGTCCCCCTTATTCTCTCTCCACTTTATCTCTCTCCAAGGCTTAGTACATGTCCCCCTTATTCTCTCCACTTTATCACTCTCCAAGGCTTAGTACATGTCCCCTTATTCTCTCTCCAAGGCTTAGTACATGTCCCCCTTATTCTCTCCACTTTATCTCTCTCCAAGGCTTAGTACATGTCCCCCTTATTCTCTCCACTTTATCACTCTCCAAGGCTTAGTACATGTCCCCCTTATTCTCTCTCCACTTTATCTCTCTCCAAGGCTTAGTACATGTCCCCCTTATTCTCTCTCCACTTTATCTCTCTCCAAGGCTTAGTATATGTCCCCCTTATTCTCTCCACTTTATCTCTCTCCAAGGCTTGGTACATGTCCCCCTTATTCTCTCTCCACTTTATCTCTCTCCAAGGCTTAGTACATGTCCCCCTTATTCTCTCTCCACGTTATCTCTCTCCAAGGCTTAGTACATGTCCCCTTATTCTCTCTCCACTTTATCTCTCTCCAAGGCTTAGTACATGTCCCCCTTATTCTCTCCACTTTATCACTCTCCAAGGCTTAGTACATGTCCCCCTTATTCTCTCTCCACTTTATCTCTCTCCAAGGCTTAGTACATATCCCCCTTATTCTCTCTCCACTTTATCTCTCTCCAAGGCTTAGTACATGTCCCCCTTATTCTCTCCACTTTATCACTCTCCAAGGCTTAGTACATGTCCCCTTATTCTCTCTCCACTTTATCTCTCTCCAAGGCTTAGTACATGTCCCCCTTATTCTCTCCACTTTATCTCTCTCCAAGGCTTGGTACATGTCCCCCTTATTCTCTCTCCACTTTATCTCTCTCCAAGGCTTGGTACATGTCCCCCTTATTCTCTCTCCACTTTATCTCTCTCCAAGGCTTAGTACATGTCCCCTTATTCTCTTTCCACTTTATCTCTCTCCAAGGCTTAGTACATGTCCCCCTTATTCTCTCCACTTTATCTCTCTCCAAGGCTTAGTACATGTCCCCTTATTCTCTCTCCACTTTATCTCTCTCCAAGTCTTAGTACATGTCCCCCTTATTCTCTCTCCACTTTATCACTCTCCAAGGCTTAGTACATGTCCCCTTATTCTCTCTCCACTTTATCTCTCTCCAAGGCTTAGTACATGTCCCCCTTATTCTCTCTCCACTTTATCTCTCTCCAAGGCTTAGTACATGTCCCCCTTATTCTCTCTCCACTTTATCTCTCTCCAAGGCTTAGTACATGCCCCCTTATTCTCTCCACTTTATCTCTCTCCAAGGCTTGGTACATGTCCCCCTTATTCTCTCTCCACTTTATCTCTCTCCAAGGCTTGGTACATGTCCCCCTTATTCTCTCCACTTTATCACTCTCCAAGGCTTAGTACATGTCCCCCTTATTCTCTCTCCACTTTATCTCTCTCCAAGGCTAGTACATGTCCCCCTTATTCTCTCTCCACTTTATCACTCTCCAAGGCTTAGTACATGTCCCCTTATTCTCTCTCCACTTTATCTCTCTCCAAGGCTTAGTACATGTCCCCCTTATTCTCTCTCCACTTTATCTCTCTCCAAGGCTTAGTACATGTCCCCCTTATTCTCTCTCCACTTTATCTCTCTCCAAGGCTTAGTACACGTCCCCCTTATTCTCTCCACTTTATCTCTCTCCAAGGCTTGGTACATGTCCCCCTTATTCTCTCTCCACTTTATCTCTCTCCAAGGCTTGGTACATGTCCCCCTTATTCTCTCTCCACTTTATCTCTCTCCAAGGCTTAGTACATGTCCCCTTATTCTCTCTCCACTTTATCTCTCTCCAAGGCTTAGTACATGTCCCCCTTATTCTCTCCACTTTATCACTCTCCAAGGCTTAGTACATGTCCCCCTTATTCTCTCTCCACTTTATCTCTCTCCAAGGCTAGTACATGTCCCCCTTATTCTCTCTCCACTTTATCACTCTCCAAGGCTTAGTACATGTCCCCTTATTCTCTCTCCACTTTATCTCTCTCCAAGGCTTAGTACATGTCCCCCTTATTCTCTCTCCACTTTATCTCTCTCCAAGGCTTAGTACATGTCCCCCTTATTCTCTCTCCACTTTATCTCTCTCCAAGGCATAGTACATGTCCCCCTTATTCTCTCTCCACTTTATCTCTCTCCAAGGCTTGGTACATGTCCCCCTTATTCTCTCCACTTTATCTCTCTCCAAGGCTTGGTACATGCCCCCCCTTATTCTCTCTCCACTTTATCTCTCTCCAAGGCTTAGTACATGTCCCCCTTATTCTCTCTCCACTTTATCTCTCTCCAAGGCTTAGTACATGTCCCCCTTATTCTCTCTCCACTTTATCACTCTCCAAGGCTTAGTACATGTCCCCCTTATTCTCTCTCCACTTTATCTCTCTCCAAGGCTTAGTACATGTCCCCCTTATTCTCTCTCCACTTTATCTCTCTCCAAGGCTTAGTACATGTCCCTCTTATTCTCTCTCCACTTTATCACTCTCCAAGGCTTAGTACATGTCCCCCTTATTCTCTCCACTTTATCTCTCTCCAAGGCTTAGTACATGTCCCCTTATTCTCTCTCCACTTTATCTCTCTCCAAGGCTTAGTACATGTCCCCTTATTCTCTCTCCACTTTATCTCTCTCCAAGGCTTGGTACATGCCCCCCCTTATTCTCTCTCCACTTTATCTCTCTCCAAGGCTTAGTACATGTCCCCCTTATTCTCTCCACTTTATCTCTCTCCAAGGCTTAGTACATGTCCCCTTATTCTCTCTCCACTTTATCACTCTCCAAGGCTTAGTACATGTCCCCTTATTCTCTCTACACTTTATCTCTCTCCAAGGCTTAGTATATGTCCCCCTTATTCTCTCTCCACTTTATCTCTCTCCAAGGCTTAGTACATGTCCCCCTTATTCTCTCTCCACTTTATCTCTCTCCAAGGCTTAGTACATGTCCCCTTATTCTCTCTCCACTTTATCTCTCTCCAAGGCTTGGTACATGCCCCCCTTATTCTCTCTCCACTTTATCTCTCTCCAAGGCTTGGTACATGTCCCCCTTATTCTCTCTCCACTTTATCTCTCTCCAAGGCATAGTACACGTCCCCCTTATTCTCTCTCCACTTTATCACTCTCCAAGGCTTAGTACATGTCCCCCTTATTCTCTCTCCACTTTATCACTCTCCAAGGCTTAGTACATGTCCCCCTTATTCTCTCTCCACTTTATCTCTCTCCAAGGCTTAGTACATGTCCCCTTATTCTCTCTCCACTTTATCTCTCTCCAAGGCTTGGTACATGCCCCCCTTATTCTCTCTCCACTTTATCTCTCTCCAAGGCTTAGTACATGTCCCCCTTATTCTCTCTCCACTTTATCACTCTCCAAGGCTTAGTACATGTCCCCCTTATTCTCTCTCCACTTTATCACTCTCCAAGGCTTAGTACATGTCCCCTTATTCTCTCTCCACTTTATCTCTCTCCAAGGCTTAGTACATGTCCCCTTATTCTCTCTCCACTTTATCTCTCTCCAAGGCTTGGTACATGCCCCCCCCCTTATTCTCTCTCCACTTTATCTCTCTCCAAGGCTTGGTACATGTCCCCCTTATTCTCTCTCCACTTTATCTCTCTCCAAGGCATAGTACATGTCCCCCTTATTCTCTCTCCACTTTATCACTCTCCAAGGCTTAGTACATGTCCCCCTTATTCTCTCTCCACTTTATCTCTCTCCAAGGCTTAGTACATGTCCCCTTATTCTCTCTCCACTTTATCTCTCTCCAAGGCTTAGTACATGTCCCCTTATTCTCTCTCCACTTTATCTCTCTCCAAGGCTTGGTACATGCCCCCCTTATTCTCTCTCCACTTTATCTCTCTCCAAGGCTTAGTACATGTCCCCTTATTCTCTCTCCACTTTATCTCTCTCCAAGGCTTAGTACATGTCCCCCTTATTCTCTCTCCACTTTATCTCTCTCCAAGGCTTAGTACATGTCCCCTTTATTCTCTCTCCACTTTATCACTCTCCAAGGCTTAGTACATGTCCCCTTATTCTCTCTCCACTTTATCTCTCTCCAAGGCTTAGTACATGTCCCCCTTATTCTCTCTCCACTTTATCTCTCTCCAAGGCTTAGTACATGTCCCCCTTATTCCCTCTCCACTTTATCTCTCTCCAAGGCTTAGTACATGTCCCCCTTATTCTCTCTCCACTTTATCTCTCTCCAAGGCTTAGTACATGTCCCCCTTATTCTCTCTCCACTTTATCTCTCTCCAAGGCTTAGTACATGTCCCCCTTATTCTCTCTCCACTTTATCTCTCTCCAAGGCTTAGTACATGTCCCCCTTATTCTCTCTCCACTTTATCTCTCTCCAAGTCTTAGTACATGTCCCCCTTATTCTCTCTCCACTTTATCTCTCCCCAAGGCTTAGTACATGTCCCCCTTATTCTCTCTCCACTTTATCTCTCTCCAAGGCTTAGTACATGTCCCCCTTATTCTCTCTCCACTTTATCTCTCTCCAAGGCTTAGTACCTGTCCCCCTTATTCTCTCTCCACTTTATCTCTCTCCAAGGCTTAGTACATATCCCCCTTATTCTCTCTCCACTTTATCTCTCTCCAAGGCTTAGTACATGTCCCCCTTATTCTCTCTCCACTTTATCACTCTCCAAGGCTTAGTACATGTCCCCTTATTCTCTCTCCACTTTATCTCTCTCCAAGGCTTAGTACATGTCCCCCTTATTCTCTCTCCACTTTATCTCTCTCCAAGGCTTAGTACATGTCCCCCTTATTCTCTCTCCACTTTATCACTCTCCAAGGCTTGGTACATGTCCCCCTTATTCTCTCTGCACTTTATCTCTCTCCAAGGCTTAGTACATGTCCCTCTTATTCTCTCTCCACTTTATCTCTCTCCAAGGCTTAGTACATGTCCCCCTTATTCTCTCTCCACTTTATCTCTCTCCAAGGCTTAGTACATGTCCCCCTTATTCTCTCTCCACTTTATCATTCTCCAAGGCTTGGTACATGTCCCCCTTATTCTCTCTGCACTTTATCTCTCTCCAAGACTTAGTACATGTCCCCCTTATTCTCTCTCCACTTTATCACTCTCCAAGGCTTGGTACATGTCCCCCTTATTCTCTCTGCACTTTATCTCTCTCCAAGGCTTAGTACATATCCCCCTTATTCTCTCTCCACTTTATCTCTCTCCAAGGCTAAGTACGTGTCCCCCTTATTCTCTCTCCACTTTATCTCTCTCCAAGGCTTAGTACATGTCCCCCTTATTCTCTCTCCACTTTATCTCTCTCCAAGGCTTAGTACATGTCCCCCTTATTCTCTCTCCACTTTATCACTCTCCAAGGCTTGGTACATGTCCCCCTTATTCTCTCTGCACTTTATCTCTCTCCAAGGCTTAGTACATGTCCCCCTTATTCTCTCTCCACTTTATCACTCTCCAAGGCTTGGTACATGTCCCCCTTATTCTCTCTGCACTTTATCTCTCTCCAAGGCATGAGATGGGGATGTAGTTGGTTAGATGCAGTGAGCGGATACAGACTGATGTTATAATATACAGGGTAATGAGTCCGTATTTGCAGCGTCCATATAATGTTACTCTGGAGGCGGCAGGATGTGCCAGTGATCCGGTCGCCAGCTGTCTCCCCCTGTGCCATTTCCATGGTGGTCTTCACAGTGGGGGCTATGGTGGTCATTCCGAGTTGTTCGCTCGCTAGCTGTTTTTAGCAGTCGTGCAAACGCTATGCGTCCGCCCACTGGGAGTGTATTTTAGCTTAGCAGAAGTGCGAATGAAAGGATCGCAGAGCGGAGGCAAAATAATTTTGTGCAGTTTCAGAGTAGCTCCAGACCTACTCAGCGCTTGCGATCACTTCAGACTGTTCAGTTCCTGCTTTGATGTCACAAACACGCCCTGCGTTCGCCCAGCCACGCCTGCGTTTTTCCTGTCACGCCTGCGTTTTTTTGAACACTCCCTGAAAACGGACAGTTGACACCCAGAAACGCCCCCTTCCTGTCATCACTCTGCGGCCAGCAGTGCGACTGAAATGCATCACTAGACTTTTTGATAAACTACATTGTTCTTAGTAATAGTACGTCTCGCGTGCGCATTGCGCCGCATGCGCAGAAGTGCCTTTTTTTGCCTCATCGCTGCACAGCGAACGAATGCAGCTAGCGATCAACTCGGAATGACCCCCTTTAACCAGTCCACAAACACGGTTCACCGTTTGGGCTGTCACGCATGTGAAGGTAAAACATGGCGGCCGGTCCTGTGCCTCAGAGATCAGACTGAACCACCAAACCTTTTACAGCAATCGGTTTCTACACAATCATATCACGTGAAGCTGTTGGGGGGATATCCAGTAAATATTCTCTAATAAATATGCCCCTTAGGGGTAAATGTGCTAAAGCTTCTAAAACAGATAAGTGTTTATGTTGCCCATAGCAACCAAACAAATCCTCGCTATTTTTTTCTAGCATGAAATAAAGAAATGATATCTAGAACCTGATTGGATGTTATGGGCAACACCACGGCTTTTCACTTTTAGAAACTTTAGTAAATCTTGGCCAACCATTGGTGCCCTAGGCAGCTGCCTAATAGAAGCAGCCCTGGATGAGATCTGACTGATGTTCTAGGCTCTTAGAGAGGCACAATGGGCCTTGTCTAACACATGTGAGAGAGAAACTCACTGACTCACTGAAAGGGAAAGTTTGGCCTCATGCTAAAAGTGTAAATCAGCGTAGCTAGAACTTTGTGGGCCCCATAGCAACGTTTTGGAGGGGCCCCTGTCCCCATGTATCTAGAGGATCACCTCTCTGCAGCAGTCGTTCATTTTATGTCCCATAGTAGTGCCCTAGGTCACGATGTGTCGCATTGTAGCGCAGCCAGTACACAGTATGCAACACAGTATCCCCAATTCACATTATGACATACAGGGGTAGGTGTATGAAGAGACATTGGGGGTCATTCTGAGTTGTTTGCTAGCTGCATTCGTTCGCTGGGCAGCGATGTGGCAAAAAAAGGCACGCGCGACGTACTATTACAACGAACGATGTAATTTCACACAAGGTCTAGCGAAGCTTTTCAGTCGCACTGCTGGCCGCAAAGTGATTGACAGGAAGAGGGCGTTTCTGGGTGTCAACTGACCGTTTTCAGGGAGTGTTCAAAAAAACGTAGGCGTGGCTGGGCGGACGCAGGGCGTGTTTGTGACGTCAAAACGGGAACTGAACAGTCTGAAGTGATCGCAAGCGCTGAGTAGGTCTGGAGCTACTCTGAAAGTGCACAAAAAAAACTTTGCAGCCGCTCTGCGATCCTTTCATTCGCACTTCTGCTAAGCTAAAATACACTCCCAGTGGGCGGCGGCTTAGCGTTTGCACGGCTGCTAAAAACAGCTAGCGAGCGATCAACTCGGAATGACCACCATTATGGAGGGGAAGTGGTATCGGCACACATTATGTTACCGCTTATCCCCCATCCCCCACTTTAGCAATACCCTTGGTGTACGTGGCTATATAGAGACTGATTTGGTGTTGTCACTATGTATCCAGAGTCTATTACATTGGCCCTCATTCCGAGTTGATCGCTCGCAAGGCGAATTTAGCAGAGTTGCTCACGCTAAGCCTACGCCTACTGGGAGTGTATCTTAGCTTCTTAAAATTGCGACCGATGTATTCGCAATATTGCGATTTCAAACTACTTAGCAGTTTCAGAGTAGCTTCAGACTTACTCGGCATCTGCGATCAGTTCAGTGCTTGTCGTTCCTGGTTTGACGTCATAAACACACCCAGCGTTCGCCCAGACACTCCCCCGTTTCTCCGGCCACTCCTGCGTTTTTTCCGGAAACGGTAGCGTTTTTATCCACACGCCCCGAAAACGCCGTGTTTCCGCCCAGTAACACCCATTTCCTGTCAATCACACTACGTTCGCCGGAGCGAAGAAAAAGCCGTGAGTAAAAATACTATCTTCATTGTAAAATTACTTGGCGCAGTCGCAGTGCGAATATTGCGCATGCGTACTAAGCGGAATTTCACTGCGATGCGATGAAAATTACCGAGCGAACGACTCGGAATGAGGGCCATTGTCTCTGTCTACAGAGCATAATAAACCATCATGTCCAATTCAGCATCAGCAGTGTTAAGGGCCCTACACACTGGCCAAGTGCCCGACCAGGTGGTGGTGGGGAGGGGAGGTGACAAGATTGTTCATATCGGCCACACACATCGGCCAGTCTGTAGGGCCCATTACTTTGGGGTTGATGTGTCAGGCAGTGACTAAAGAGGAGAAGTTTCCCATCAGCCCTAAGATACAAGCAAATATTTCCATAACCAGTTACAGGAAGTGAGAAGTACAAAGGTAAATTGCATCTTCCGGTAGTTTTGGAAGTGAAAGGCACCAGATACATTGGTTCCCAAAGGGTTAATCGATTCTAGACAAACCGACACCACACAGGACTGAACTGTGATCTATAATGATATTAATTACACTGTAGCTAAATTCTAATGGGGTGAAATATTTACATTTGTCATATAAGTAATTAATTTAATGGATGGCTTAATTAATTTAGCTCTGAAAGAGGGTTTATTACATTTATTAGAATAAAGCTCCTCCGAGGGCAGAGCACATGACTGGCTGCAGTGCGCAGAGCGTTGCTGAACACGTGTCAGGCGCTGCAGAAACTTCTCACCTACTTTTTAAAGTTACGCGTGAGTCTTCCCAATCCTGGGTGCGACTCGGAGTTGTACGCAGCTGCGTTTTTGCAGATGGATCTGGCACGCGCTACGCTGCTGCAGGCGCACAATAGAGGCTAATTCAGACCTGATCGCTGCTGTGCGTTTTCGCACAGCCTGCGATCAGGTCTGAACTGCGCATGCGTATGCACCACAATGCGCAGGCGCGACGGACCGCAGCAATGGGGATCGCCAGGCAGCGACGGGATGGTGCGAACATTCCGAACGCACCGGCGATCGCAAGGAGATTGACAGGAAGAGGGCGTTTGTGGGTGGCAACTGACCGTTTTCAAGTAGTGTCCAAAAAAAATGCAGGAGGGACCAGGCGTTTGGAGGGCGGGTTTCTGACGTCAGCTCCGGCCCCGATCATCGCACTGGAAGAGTAATAAGCCCTACACACATCCCGATTTGTTTGAAAGATATGAACGATCTCGTTCATAAATGAACGAGAACTCATTCATATCTTTCAGTGTGGAGGCACCAGCGACGTACGATGCGCGGCCCCACGCTCGTTTATCGCCGGTCCCCCGTTGGCTGTACATGCAGGCCAATATGGACGATCTCGTCCATATTTGCCTGCACTTCAATGGAGCCGCGTGACGGGGGGAGTGAAGAAACTTCACTCCCCCCCGTCACTGCCCCCCCCCCCCCCGCACCACCGCCGGGTCGCCCGTCGGCCGTATCCGCCGCCGAGCTGCCCGATCGGCATGTCTGTAGGGCCCTTAAGTCCTGGGCTGCGCTGGGACAGCACAAAATGAGTTTGTGCAGCTCTGCAACACATCCGAACGCACACTTGCACAGCGAATTCCCCCTCCACCTGTAGGTGGCGACTACCTGCTCTGTCCTTTACACCTGCTCTGTCTTTTACACCTGCTCTGACTTCCCCCATGTCCTGTCTGTCCTTTACCCATTGATCAGTCACACAATGCTGCACCAACTGTACGTTCAGCTGCAGACATCCTCTGTATTTAGCGTTATTATGGCGGTACGGCCCATGTGGGGTAGAGGACAAGCAATGGGTTGTGTATCAGCCGATAATTTCACTAATGTTTACATTTTATTTACTGCTGTAGAAAATGGATTTGTAACTGATCTTGTTAACTATAATGGAGTTACTCCCATGGCTGAGACCTGCGTTGTTCTAAGGATATGTGGGTCTTATTCAGGTTTGTCAGCAAACCAAAAAAGCACACTAATGGGCAGAACCATGTGCACTGCAGGTGGGGCAGATGTAACATGTGCAGAGAAAGTTAGATTTGGGTGTGGTGTGTTCAAACTGGAATCTAAATTGTAGTGTAAAAATAAAGCAGCCAGTATTTACCCTGCACAGCAACAAAATGACCCACCCAAATCTAACTCTCTCTGCACATGTTACATCTGCCCCCCCTGCAGTGCACATGGTATTGCCCAACTGCTAACAAAATTCCTGCTGCGATCAACTTGGAATTACCCCCTATGTACTACGCCTTGAAGGGAGATAAAGTGGATGGTAATAAAGTACCAACCAACCAGCTCCTAGCTGTCATTCTTCAAACCCAGCCTGTAACATGACAGTTAGGAGCTGATTTGCCAGTACTTTATCGCTATCCACTTTATCGCTGTCCAGTGCACTCTATTTCTCTCCAACGCTTAGTAAATAGAACCCGCAGGAACTTTTACAAGGACAATCTATGCAGCTAGGTTCTTGTATTGGGGATGGCCATCGATGGTTTGCGGTTAGGTTAGTGGCAGAGGCGCGGCGATGGTTTTTACTATTTGCTTTCCCCCAATGCAAAGTAAATGAGGTGAAGCCCAGCCCCGGTGTCTGTTCAGTCCTGCCCTTTCTCTGATTGGCCCAACACTTAGCCCCACCCACCATATTCTACTGCAGGGAAAACCGTTGATGCTTCCAAACGTCCGATTGTTCTCCACTGATGCTTTCACGATGTTAAACATGGAATATTAACTCTTCGATGGCTATCCCTATCCTGTATGTAGAAGTAGTACTGTGCTGTACGCACCTTAGGGCTGACTCACAGGAGCAAAGCAAAAAGAACTGGTCAATTTGCACCTTGGTAATACCACGCTGCACTGCAGGTGGGGCAGATGTATAAAGTGCAGAGAGAGTTACCATGCTGCGCCGCAGGTGGGGCAGATGTATGAGGTGCAGAGAGAGTGACTGTGCTGTGCCTCAGGTGGGGCAGATGTATGAGGTGCAGAGAGAGTTACCATGCTGTGCCGCATGTGGGGCAGATGTATGAGGTGCAGAGAGAGTTACCATGCTGTGCCGCAAGTGGGGCAGATGTATGAGGTGCAGAGAGAGTTACTATGCTGTGACGCAGGTGGGGCAGATGTATGAGGTGCAGAGAGAGATACTATGCTGTGACGCAGGTGGGGCAGATGTATGAGGTGCAGAGAGAGTTACCATGCTGCGCTTCAGGTGGGACATATGTAACATGTGCAGAGAGTTAAGTGCGGGAGAGGCATTTTCTAGCTCAGAGCTACATTGCAGTGTGAGAATAAAGCTGCCAGCATGTGTGGGCTACATGCAGAAACAGACAGTATCTGAGCACCTGGGTAACACCATGCTGTACTGCAGGGAGGCAGATGTAACATGTGCAGAGAGCTAGGTGTGGGAGGGGGCGTGCCCTAGCTCAGATCTACATTGCAGTGTGAGAATAAAGCTGCCAGCATGTGTGGGCTACATGCAGAAACAGACAGTATCTGAGCACCTGGGTAACACCATCCAGCACTGCAGGGGGCAGATGTAACATGTGCAGAGAGTTAGGTGTGGGAGGGGCATGACCTAGCTCAGAGCTACATTGCAGTGTGAGAATAAAGCTGCCAGCATGTGTGGGCTACATGCAGAAACAGACAGTATCTGAGCACCTGAGTAACACCATCCAGCACTGCAGGGGGTAGATGTAACATGTGCAGAGAGTTAGGTGTGGGAGGGGCATGACATAGCTCAGAGCTACATTGCAGTGTGAGAATAAAGCTGCCCAGCATGTGTGGGCTACATGCAGAAGCAGCCAGTATTTACCCTGCATGTAGACATAGTAAATGTATTTGCCCCTCTTGCATTGCAGCATGGTGTGTCCCAGGTGCGGAGTTACTGGCTCTTTTCCTTTGTTCCCACCTCTGAATCAGCCTCTAACATGTATCAGGAGGGTTCAGTATAATTTAGAACAAATCTGCATAGTCACCTGTGCGTATACTGATGATTAATCTTTATAGCGCAGAGTGACTAAATACTGCAATTTTACAAATAAATAATTTTTGTCTTTCTTCAAGATAACCATCCAGCGCCATTGCAGGCAAGGAACTGCAGTAAACCACAAGGATATAAGAGTCTCCACATACAGTACCCGGTGCTAGGCTTCTAGACATATCTTACAGATACCCCAGCGACTAACGCTTGCAGTGTTGTGTCTTGCAGCTCTCCGCTCAGCGGCATATAACAGCTGGAACCTCCTGGCTCTGGGTGTAGAATACGGAGGATCGTGGTCTAAATCCGGTAGAGAGAGGCCAGCTGGTGCCTGCAGGGGACAGGAGACAGAGGTCCACCTGGAAGACAAGACTCCAGAGGGAGGTGCTCACCGGTCATTTTACCATGTTGACCATCAGTTGTGCAATGAGGAAGACAAAACCTCCTTCCAAGTTCAAGGAGAAGACATGGAGCATGGACTGGTGGCCTTCCATGAGAAGCATAAAGTCTACATGGCGGATCATGGAGAAGACAGGTGAGGGCACCTACACAGGGGTCAGTGTCATCATCATGAAGCAACTCAGTCCTTGTGTTGTTGGGGATGGATATAGTTGTTCAGGTCCTACAGATTCAGAGATCAGCTTCATATAGGCCGTGCTGGGGCTACCACCGGGAGAGACAGTGCCAGGCCTAAGCCTACGGAGCATATTGGGTTTCATGGGGGCCCCTAACTCCCTGATTCCCCTACTGATGCCCTTTTCGCTTTCATTTGGAATATTTATCCAGGAGAAGAAGGTTCCTAATAAATCGGAGGTGGCATTAGATGCGGCCATGGCCCAGTCTGGTCCACCTCAGAATCACCCTCTAGGCCACATATCCTGAGGGCATACCAGAATTCTATGTACACACCCATGCTGTGCCCGAGTAACGCCAAGCCTCTCTGGCAGAGGTGGATTTAGGGGTCAGGTCACCTCTAAGCACAGACTTATTAGGCGCCACCACCCCTCTTCCCCAATTCCCCCCTTCCCAACTGCCCTCAGTCTCCACACAGCACGCGCACAGGTACAGGCACCGTGCCCGCCTCACACGCCCTGTAGATAGAGGATGGCGTTACCAGCTGTCCCGCGTAGGCTGACAATCTGAACATACGCTCGCCGCACTGCCTCTGCCTGGTTGCTGCAATCCATCCCTCCTCAGCAATGGTCACCGCTTGCTGTGCCGACTCTCCCACCTGTCCAACATCGCCTTCTGTCACACGCTGCACATAGACTTGCTCTCAGGGACTCCTGTTGTGCCCCAATCATGGTGCCCGGCTCATAGGGGCTCCCACTACTGTGCTGCCCCGTCTGTGGAGAGCTGCTCCGCGTATCACAGCCGATGCTGAGCTCTCTGAAAGCAGACCGCCTCGCCGCCTGGAACATTGAGCAGCTGTGTTCCAGCCCTTCCGCAGTCTGTGTGGCACGGTGCAGGCCACCGGAGCTCTGCAATGAAAATAAGCATCAGTGTCTCTGATGTGGGTGACTGGGGGCTAGAGGGGTGTGGCCACTGTGTCGCCCCCAGCAGGTGGCGCCCCTAGGCACGTGCCACAAACCCAACATGCACACAAACCTAGTTTGGTATGCCTGCGCAGTACAGAATACCACAAAGATACATGTGCATGCGACTATAACTGCAGCACTGCAGAATTAGTGCTAAAACATATCTATATCAGCACTCCCGTAATTACATTACCAAAGTCCAGGTGCCACATGGAGACATATGTAAAACAATATGATTGCACTCCAGGTGCCACATGGAGACATATGTAAAACAATATGATTGCACTCAGGCACTTTGCTAATAACAAGTCTCTTGTATAACCATCCACCATCCTGAGTCATGTCCTACCTGTTGTGTATAGCGCCTCTCCCAGTTCAGTGCAGTCATTTTTCTTTTGTCTTAGATTTATAATTATTTGTTTCATTCATCCTTTTATGATCACATCTTCTCATGCACTCCGTGTGGGCTCATTTATGGTAACATGCGTCAGCTGCTTTACTAGTAGCGTTGCAGCAGCGATGCTTGGCGACTGGCTCACAATTTTAATAGCATTATGGGGGGAATCCAATTACCTGCAGTCAATGAATAATTGGATACCCCCCTAAGTCAGCTGCCAGGTAGCTCTAGACTAGTTAGTATGCCCTAAGGTTAATTCTGATGTGATTGCAGAAACCAGGTCTATAAGTGTGGGTGATAGAGTAGGACGGCAGAAAAATGGGGTCCCTTGACGAGGGCTGCAGGTTACATGTATTGATCAATATATGAACCAAAACCCCATTGTTTATTATGTAAGTGATTTATTACGGTGAGTAGAGTGTGTGTGTGTGTGTGTGTGTGTGTGTGTGTGTGTGTGTGTGTGTGTGTATATACAAACAAACACAAACAATATCTTTGCGCGCTAATATATACATATATGACTGCAAATTCAGTTCAGAAGGAAGTTGTTCGCTCCAGTGGATGTGTGTGTAGCGAAAGACAGATAGATAGATAGATAGATAGATAGATAGATAGATAGATAGATAGATAGATAGATAGATAGATAGATAGATAGATATGTAATTCTCTTACAACTACAGCGAGTAAACCTGTTATTACCAGATCAGCTGCCGTGTTCCCACTGATCCTCCAGTTAATTATCTAAATTTAAACAAATTCGGCTAAATGCAGAAAAGGAGAAAAAAAAATGCAATTTTGCAACAAAAAAAAATTTTTTTCTTTTTTTAATGTCCTGTCTCAGCCCCCAGAGGTTTCCCTTCCCTAGAAGTGAGACAACTATAAAAATGAGCTGGGGAATAAGGGAATCTTTAACGCTTTACACTACAGCGCACGGCGGCAACGCTGGAGTGCAGTTGTGTCATGCACGGCTTTATGACCATACATAGAGAGTGGTTACAGGTGCTGAGAATTACACCCAGCGTACAGAGCGAGTGCAGGACCGCAGGCGCAGTCTGCGCACAAGCCCCACGTCTGCAGGAAGTGGCCTCACAATAACCCGCAGATTGAAATAAATAAATGAGACAGAATAGTGGAGCTGTTGGATGCCCACGGCCTGTACATGGAGCTGTGTAATGAGGCTGGTGAGCTGTACAGGCAGCTGGGATCGCTGATTGCCACTTGACAAATCTCCCTGCGATGCATAATGCATGGCGCAGATACGCGGGTGCTGTGCGGCTTCTCGTGCCGCCGGATGAGCTGGGAAATGCTGGGAAATAGCTGCATGAAAATCAGATTGGGTCTGGCCATCACTAGTGACATCAGAGCGCTTCCAGTTTCACCCTAGTCTATCTCCCCATGGTATAGAAGCATGTATTATAGGCCTGCGGGCAGAGGGGCGCTTGTGCTGGCGGCTAGGAGGGCCCCTGTGTTACTGGCCCCTCGGCTCGGGGGCAAAGATGCTCTTTTCCCATTGTTTCCCATTGACCTGTCCAGGCCACACCTGTACACTGATTCCACCCCCCCCACCCCCACCGCCTCCCCGAGAAGGGCGCTTGTATCCCGCTGGAGTAAAACAGGACCGTGCGCAGTATGTATTATTGTTACAGTTATTAATGGTAACTGTGTTGATGCAGTGTTGCATGCAAACTGGAGTTATTGCTTCCGCAGCCTCCCAAAATGGTCTAAACACACCTGCGTTGTCCGGACCACTCCCCTCTTAGCGCCACGTTGCCAACTATCCGACGGACGCTGCTGTCAGTCACATAGCAATCACATTCTTCCGGGGTGCGATCGCTATGTGACTGGCCGCACACACAAGCTGCTTGCGTCTACAATTTAAACAAAATTACAATCAGTACTGAATGACAGCCTCTGTGTACTTGTTTGATTGCATGTGTTACCTGCTGCACGTGTGACTCTGCATCTGTGATCCACTGTATGTGTGACTCTGCATGTGTGATCCGCTGCATGTGTGACTCTGCATCTGTAAATCACTGCATGTGTGACTCTGCATCTGTGATCCGCTGCATGTGTGGCCCTGTATCTGTGACCCACTACATGTGTGACTCTGCATCTGTGACCCACTGTATGTGTGTCTCTGCATCTGTGACCCGCTGCATGTGTGACTCTGCATGTGGGATTTGCTGCATGTGTGACTCTAGATCTGTGACCCGCTGCATGTGTAACTCTGCATGTGTGATCCGCTGCATATGTGACTCTGCATCTGTGACCCACTGCATGTGTGACTCTGCATCTGTGATCTGCTGCATATGTTACTGCATATGTGACCTGCTGCATGTGTGACTGTAGATCTGTGACCCGCTGCATGTGTGACTCTGTGACCCGCTGCATGTGTGACTCTGCATCTGTGACCCGCTGCATGTGTGACTCTGCATCTGTGACCCGCTGCATGTGTGACTCTGCATCTGTGACCCGCTGCATGTGTGACTCTGCATCTGTGACCCGCTGCACGTGTGACTCTGCATCTGTGTCCCGCTGCATGTGTGACTTTGCATCTGTGTCCCGCTGCATGTGTGACTCTGCATCTGTGTCCCGCTGCATGTGTGACTCTGCATCTGTGACCCGCTGCATGTGTGACTTTGCATCTGTGACCCGCTGCATGTGTGACTCTGCATCTGTGACCCGCTGCATGTGTGGCTCTGCATCAGTGACCCACTGCATGTGTGACTCTGCATCTGTGACCTGCTGCATGTGTGACTCTGCATGTGTGACTCTACATCTGTGACCCACTGTATGTGTGACTCTGCATCTGTGACCCGCTGCATGTGTGACTCTGCATCTGTGATCCGCTGCACGTGTGACTCTGCATCAGTGACCCACTGCATGTTTGACTCTGCATCTGTGACCTGCTGCATGTGTGACTCTGCATGTGTGACTCTACATCTGTGACCCACTACATGTGTGACTCTGCATCAGTGACCCACTGCATGTGTGACTCTGCAGGTCTGTGGGGGCTTTACTTACACTGTGCGGCTTCCCCTACCTAGGCGCACAGTGGCGCACCCAGGGGGGGTTTTCGAGCACCCAGAAACCCCCCTCCACTAAAGAAAAAAATTTTTTTTTTTTTTTTTTAGGTGCATAAGTATTATTAATGGCTGTCTAGCGTCCTCTGCAGCCTGCTGTCTTCCTGGTGGCACTTGTAAGTGCAATAAAAGTTTACTTTATTTTAATTATAGTACATATATATCCATGTGCATACATATATACACATGTATATACATACATACATATATACATATAAACACACACACACATATGATAGATATATACATGTGTATATATAGGTGTACTGTATGTGTGTGTACAATATATATATATATATATATATATATATGATGTATGCATGTATAATATGCTATGTATATGTGTATATGTGTGTGTGTATGTATATATATATATATATATATATATATATATACACGTGTAAATATATATATATATAGATATATATATACACACACACACACACACACACACACACACACACACACACACACACAGACACTAGTTTTACGGACCCAGCATATACTGGGTCACCTCAGTCCCCACCCCTGTGATTGGCTCCGCCCAGTTCTGGAAACCCCCCCATGCAAATCATGCGTTTGCCACTGGCGCACAAGATGGTACGGCCACACACCCCTTCAGCTTCAGCGGCGCAGACTGTACAAAGTGTGCCAATATTTGCAAAGGGTCGAGCCCCCAAATCTGTTACTGCGGCCCTGGTAATACAGTGCTACTGTACATGCATACAAAGCTACAACACTGGGAATTGTGGGGTCTATTTACTAAGCATTGGATGGAGATAAAGTACCAGCCAATCAGCTCCTAACTGTCATTTTCCAAACTCATCCTGTTGCATGGCAGTTAGGAGCTGATTGGCTGGTACTTTATCTCTCTCCCAGGCTTAGTAAATAGACCCCTGTACCCGGCATTGGGCATTGGTAACGCGCAGCATGGAAGCGTTGCGGTGCCGCAGGGCGATACTGTGACTGGCGCCTCTGAAGTTATATCCTGTTGGAAGCCGGTACATGGTAAGTAATGGTTCCCCCAGCAGGTCTGAGCGGTTATACGGACGCTGATAGTCACATATCTCCATGACGTGCCGGTGTGTCCAGGTGAGAAGGGGTTAAATGAAGCGTGATAGATTTGCGGCGCTCACACTAGCTGGGAAGAGCCGTCTTCCTCTCCGGTACCCGGTGCCCGTCTCCCCCGGGCTTACTGCCCTAGTTTTACTTGCATGCCTCAGGGCCCTGCAGCTGCTGCTGCTGCTCCTAGCCTTAGAAATGAAGGAAAGTGCAGAGTCTGCAGCTTCCCAGCGACCCAAACCCCCCCCATCACTTCCCTCACTGGCAGCTCAGCTCCTGCAGGAGAGGATTCTACACCTACAGGTCACAGAGTGCGAGGGTAGGGGGGGGGGGCAGGGTCACCGTGGAGACAGGCATGTGATTATTATTATCCTTTATTTATATTGCGCCACAAGCGGAACGCAGCGCCCTGCAGAGCGCACAAGACTGAGAGTGCAATGCCCGGGATAGAGCCATCCATTCTATCTGTCTGTGATGTAGTGTCCTCCCTACCTCCGACTGGTGGCCCCGGGGCCCCTGTGACCTATATCGTGTTCCTGAGTCCCCCGGCTCCTAGGTCTGTGGTCTGGTATGGGGGGAGGTCTCCTATTGACACAAAGGTTCTGCATTATATGATTCATATATACTGTATATAACGCTGATCTGTGCCGTTGTCTATCCAGCATACCGGACAAGGGAAGTAGCACTAGGCATGTCCACATCTTTGCACAATAAAACCAGTATCGAGAATTGCACCCAGGCAATACAGAATACAGTGGTACTGTGCAGGTGTCCATACCTACAGAATTACTATAGCTACTGAGAATTACGCCCAGCATAAGGAATATGCATAGTGGTACTCAGAGCCGGCCATAGGCATAGGCAAACTAGGCAATTGCCTAGGGCATTTGATATGCCTAGGGGCATCAGCAGCTTCTGCTGATTAAAATGATATGCGGCATGCCTATATTCTGTGTGTAGCATTTCATATGCAGATACAGCCACAGTCTCACACAGTATATAGGCATGCTGCATATCATTTTAATCAGCAGAAGCTGCTTGTGCATCCTAGCCACATAGCAATGCAAATAAGATGCATTTTCATTAAAAAAAATGTGCCCGTCGTTAGCATTGAGGCAAGATTTATGAGGACACATCTGTATCCAAGCAGAGGCAGAGGTCACAGTGTTAGTGGCAGTGTGAGTGCTGTGTGTATGTGAGTGGGTTGGTTGTGCAGTAGTGTTCAGAATATGTGTAAGGAGCATTATGTGTGTCATGTAAAAATGCATTAATAATCTGCAACATATGTGTAAGAGGCACTATGTGTGTCATTATGTGTATATGGGCATTAATAATGTGCGGCATATGTGCAACAGTACTGCTGTATGTGTGTCATTATGTGTATAGCGGCACGTATAATGTGCAGCAAATGTGTAGGGGGCACTGTGTGTCATTATGTGTATAAGGGCATTAATAATGTGCAGCATATGTGTAAGGGACATTATGTGTAAAAGGGTATTAATAAAGGTTGTCATAATGTGCAAGGCGCATTATGTTTATAAGGACATTAATAATGTGTCTCATATGTGTAAGGGCATTACTGTGTGGCATTATGTGTATAAGATGCTCTACTATGTGGCATTGCGTATAGAAAGGGCACTACTGTGTCGTCTAATGTGAATAAAGAGCAATAGGGTGTGGTGTAATGTGAATAAGGAGCAATTCAGTGTGATGTAATGTGAATAAGGGGCTCTACTGTGAGGATTAACTTTTATAAGGTAAAGTGATACTACTGTGGGATGTAATATGAATTATGGACACTATGGCATGATCAAATGTGAATAAAGTTGCAGTACTGTGTGGCGTAATTGGAATTGGGGTTACTATTGTGTGGCCATGCCCCTTGCCAGCATAAACACACCCCTTTTTGGGCTGTGCGCCAAATGTGAAAACTGTTCCTATTTAAAATATAGGGGGTACAAACACCAAAATAAGGACTGCTGTGGATGAGGGGTGATGGTGCTGGGAAAGAGGTGCAAGGTCAGAGGCGGAACCAGTGGCGGTGCTAGGGGGCACCAGCCAAAATCTTGCCTAGGGCATCATATTGGTTAGGGCCGGCTCTGGTGGTACTGTGCAGGTGTCCATACCTACAGAATAAAAACAGATACTGAGAATTACACCCAGTATACAGAATATGCATAGTGGTACTGTGCAGGTGGCCATACCTACAGAATAAGTATAGATACTGAGAATTACACCCAGCATAAAGAATATGCATAGTTGTACTGTGCAGGTGTCCATACCTACAGAATAAGTATAGATACTGAGAATTACACCCAGTATACAGAATATGCATAGTGGTACTGTGCACGTGCCCATACCTACAGAGTAAGTATAGATACTGAGAATTACACCCAGCATACAGAATATGCATAGTGGTACTGTGCAGGTGTCCATACCTACAGAATAAGTATAGATACTGAGAATTACACCCAGCATACAGAATATGCATAGTGGTACTGTGCAGGTGTCCATACCTAGAGAATAAGTATAGATACTGAGAATTACACCCAGCATACAGAATATGCATAGTGGTACTGTGCAGGTGTCCATACCTACAGAGTAAGTATAGATACTGAGAATTACACCCAGCATACAGAATATGCATAGTGGTACTGTGCAGGTGTCCATACCTACAGAGTAAGTATAGATACTGAGAATTACACCCAGCATACAGAATATGCATAGTGGTACTGTGCAGGTGTCCATACCTACAGAATAACTATAGATACTGAGAATTACACCCAGCATACAGAATATGCATAGTGGTACTGTGCAGGTGTCCATACCTACAGAATAAGTATAGATAAAGAGAATTACACCCAGCATACAGAATATGCATAGTGGTACTGTGCAGGTGGCCATACCTACAGAATAAGTATAGATACTGATAATTACACCCAGCATACAGAATATGCATAGTGGTACTGTGCAGGTGTCCATACCTACAGAATAACTATAGATACTGAGAATTACACCCAGCATACAGAATATGCATAGTGGTACTGTGCACGTGTCCATACCTACAGAGTAAGTATAGATACTGAGAATTACTCCCAGCATACAGAATATGCATAGTGGTACTGTGCAGGTGTCCATACCTACAGAATAAGTATAGATACTGAGAATTACACCCAGCATACAGAATATGCATAGTGGTACTGTGCACGTGCCCATACCTACAGAATAAGACTAGATACTGAGAATTACACCCAGCATACAGAATATGCATAGTGGTACTGTGCAGGTGTCCATACCTACAGAATAAGACTAGATACTGAGAATTACACCCAGCATACAGAATATGCATAGTGGTACTGTGCAGGTGGCCATACCTACAGAATAAGTATAGATACTGATAATTACACCCAGCATACAGAATATGCATAGTGGTACTGTGCAGGTGTCCATACCTACAGAGTAAGTATAGATACTGAGAATTACACCCAGCATACAGAATATGCATAGTGGTACTGTGCAGGTGTCCATACCAACAGATACTGATAATTACTCCCAGTATACAGAATATGCATAGTGGTACTGTGCAGGTGTTCATATCTACAGAATAAGACTAGGTGCTGAGAATTACACCCACCATGCAGAATATACATAGTAGTACTGTGCAGGTGTCCACCTACAGAATACTAATAGATACTGAGAATTACACCCAGCATAAAGAATATGCATAGTAGTACTGTGCAGGTGTCCATACCTACAGATACTGAGAATTACACCCAGCATGCAGAATATGCATAGTGGTACTGTGCAGGTGTCCATACCTACAGAATAAGACTAGATACTGAGAATTACACCCAGCATAAGGAATATGCATAGTGGTACTGTGCAGGTGTCCATAACTACATAATAAGTATAGATACTGATAATTACACGCAGCATACAGAATATGCATAGTGGTACTGTGCATGTGTTCATACCTACAGAATAAGAATATATGCTGAGTATTACACCCAGCATACAGAATATACATAGTGGTACTGTGCAGGCGTCAATACCTACAGAATAAGACTAGATACTGAGAATTACACCCAGCATACAGAATATGCATAGTGGTACTGGGCACGTGCCCATACTTACAAAATAAGAAGATATACTGAGAATTACACCCAGCATACAGAATATGCATAGTGGTACTGTGCACGTACCCATACCTACATAATAAGTTTAGATACTGAGAATTACACCCAGCATACAGAGTATGCACAGTGGTACTGTGCAGGTGTCCATACCTACAGAATAAGCATAGATACTGAGAATTACACCCAACATACAGAATATGCATAGTGGTACTGTGCAGGTGTCCATACCTACAGAATAAGCATAGATACTGAGAATTACACCCAGCATACAGAATATGCATAGTGGTACTGTGCACGTGTCCATACCTACAGAATAAGAATTGATACTGAGAATTACTCCCAGCATACAGATTATGCATAGTGGTACTGTGCAGGTGTCCATACCTACAGAATAAGACTAGATACTGAGAATTACACCCAGCATGCAGAATATACATATTGGTACTGTGCAGGTGTCCATACCTACAGAATAAGACTAGATACTGAGAATTACTCCCAGTATACAGAATATTCATAGTGGTACTGTGCAGGTGTCCATACCTACAGAATAAGACTAGATACTGAGAATTACACCCAGCATACAGAGTATGCACAGTGGTACTGTGCAGGTGTCCATACCTACAGAATAAGTATATACACTGAGAATTACACCCAGCATACAGAATATGCATAGTGGTACTGTGCAGGTGCCCATACCTACAGATTAAGACTAGATACTGAGAATTACACACAGCATATAGAATATGCATAGTGATACTGTGCACGTGTCCATACCTACAGAATAAGAATTGATACTGAGAATTACTCCCAGCATACAGATTATGCATAGTGGTACTGGGCAGGTGTCCATACCTACAGAATAAGACTAGATACTGAGAATTACACCCAGCATGCAGAATATACATATTGGTACTGTGCAGGTGTCCATACCTACAGAATAAGTATATATACTGAGAATTACACCCAGCATACAGACTATGCATAGTGGTACCAGTGGCGTAAGTTCGTCACAGTCGCCCGGAGGCAATATAAATATTGGTGCCCCCCTATTTCCTATATTAAGATAAATATATGTATGTGTGCGTGATATATATATATATATATATATATATATATATAATTCCAAATTAAGGGAGCACTTACCAGTGCAATAAACCAGTGCCACCTATATACCCATATTGGTCCCTCCCTCCAATTAATCTCAGCAACCTAGGGACCTATATGGGTATATAGGTGACACTGGTTTATTGCACTGGTATCTTGACAAAGGTCAGAATTATGACCGAAACGTTGACATAAACTATATGCTGATATGCTGATGGTCTGAACAAATTACCTTTTTCTACTTGAAGACTGGTGAGTGCTCCCTTAATTTGGAATTGTATTGGAGTGTGTGTTCTGAAAAAAAAATTATATACTGTATTTATACATTTAATTGTCTTTTATTTTAAATCACACATTTCTTAGCAGTCATACCCAGGATTAGAACCCATGACCTGTTACACGAACAGCAGACACTTTACTGATGGAGTTATTTGCTCCTGTAGAGGAAGCATGAGAATTCTAACTATATGAAGTTACGTGTAATTGTCGGGATGTACTAAAAGGATGATCACAGAAAGGGATGATTGGGATGATTACATGCAGTTCACCTCCAAGACACTAGATGTCAGAATTTTTTACTTAATTTAAAGATTAACAAACAAAAAAAACATCATATAACATCAAATTTTATGTAAGTCAGGCCCAAAAAGTGACTTATAATATATTTATAATTTGCAGTAAAAAGTACATTATCCCACATTTATTATATAGTATAATATATGTACACATACACATACCATTGCATAAGGTGTTAAAGTACACCTAATTTCTGTTTTATAAACTGTATAAAAATCGATTAAAATTTACATTGGATGACCGCGTTATAATCACATTTCCGTATACCTGGGACAGTTTTCTATGCGTTTCCAGTAGGATAATGGCTATATCTTTTTTATTTACGTGGGATGATCACGTTTTTAGCGCAGATATACTTACCTGGGACAGTTTTCTATGCGTTTCCAGTAGGATAATGGCTATATCTTTTTTATGTACGTGGGATGATCACGTTTTTAGCGCAAATATACATACCTGGGACTGTTTTCTATGCGTTTCCAGTGGGAAGATGGCTATATCTTTTTTATTTACGTGGGATGATCACGTTTTTAGCGCAGATATACATACGTGGGACTGTTTTCTATGCGTTTCCAGTGGGAAGATGGCTATATCTTTTTTATTTACGTGGGATGATCACGTTTTTAGCGCAGATATACTTACCTGGGACAGTTTTCTATGCGTTTCCAGTAGGATAATGGCTATATCTTTTTTATTTACGTGGGATGATCACGTTTTTAGCGCAAATATACATACCTGGGACTGTTTTCTATGCGTTTCCAGTGGGAAGATGGCTATATCTTTTTTATTTACGTGGGATGATCACGTTTTTAGCGCAAATATACATACCTGGGACTGTTTTCTATGCGTTTCCAGTGGGAAGATGGCTATATCTTTTTTATTTACGTGGGATGATCACGTTTTTAGCGCAGATATACATACGTGGGACTGTTTTCTATGCGTTTCCAGTGGGAAGATGGCTATATCTTTTTTATTTACGTGGGATGATCACGTTTTTAGCGCAGATATACTTACCTGGGACAGTTTTCTATGCGTTTCCAGTAGGATAATGGCTATATCTTTTTTATTTACGTGGGATGATCACGTTTTTAGCGCAAATATACATACCTGGGACTGTTTTCTATGCGTTTCCAGTGGGAAGATGGCTATATCTTTTTTATTTACGTGGGATGATCACGTTTTTAGCGCAGATATACACACCTGTCACTGTTTTCTATGCGTTTCCAGTGGGAAGATGGCTATATCTTTTTTATTTACGTGGGATGATCACGTTTTTAGCGCAGATATACATACCTGGGACTGTTTTCTATGCGTTTCCAGTAGGATAATGGCTATATCTTTTTTATTTACGTGGGATGATCACGTTTTTAGCGCAAATATACACACCTGGGACTGTTTTCTATGCGTTTCCAGTGGGAAGATGGCTATATCTTTTTTATTTACGTGGGATGATCACGTTTTTAGCGCAGATATACTTACCTGGGACAGTTTTCTATGCGTTTCCAGTAGGATAATGGCTATATCTTTTTTATTTACGTGGGATGATCACGTTTTTAGCGCAGATATACTTACCTGGGACTGTTTTCTATGCGTTTCCAGTGGGAAGATGGCTATATCTTTTTTATTTACGTGGGATGATCACGTTTTTAGCGCAGATATACTTACCTGGGACTGTTTTCTATGCGTTTCCAGTGGGAAGATGGCTATATCTTTTTTATTTACGTGGGATGATCACGTTTTTAGCGCAGATATACACACCTGTCACTGTTTTCTATGCGTTTCCAGTGGGAAGATGGCTATATCTTTTTTATTTACGTGGGATGATCACGTTTTTAGCGCAGATATACATACCTGGGACTGTTTTCTATGCGTTTCCAGTGGGATAATGGCTATATCTTTTTTATTTACGTGGGATGATCACGTTTTTAGCGCAGATATACACACCTGTCACTGTTTTCTATGCGTTTCCAGTGGGAAGATGGCTATATCTTTTTTATTTACGTGGGATGATCACGTTTTTAGCGCAGATATACATACCTGGGACTGTTTTCTATGCGTTTCCAGTGGGAAGATGGCTATATCTTTTTTATTTACGTGGGATGATCATGTTTTTAGCGCAGATATACATACCTGGGACAGTTTTCTATGCGTTTCCAGTGGGATTATGGCTATATCGCTTTGATTTTCATGGGATGATCACGTTTTTAGCGCAGATATACTTACCTGGGACAGTTTTCTATGCGTTTCCAGTGGGATGATGGCTATATCTTTTTTATTTATGTGGGATGATCACGTTTTTAGCGCAAATATACATACCTGGGACAGTTTTCTATGCGTTTCCAGTAGGATAATGGCTATATCTTTTTGATTTACGTGGGATGATCACGTTTTTAGCGCAGATATACATACCTGGGACTGTTTTCTATGCGTTTCCAGTAGGATAATGGCTATATCTTTTTGATTTATGTGGGATGATCAAGTTTTTAGCGCAAATATACATACCTGGGACTGTTTTCTATGCGTTTCCAGTGGGATGATGGCTATATCTTTTTGATTTACGTGGGATGATCACGTTTTTAGCGCAGATATACATACCTGGGACTGTTTTCTATGCGTTTCCAGTGGGATGATGGCTATATCTTTTTTATTTATGTGGGATGATCACGTTTTTAGCGCAAATATACATACCTGGGACAGTTTTCTATGCGTTTCCAGTAGGATAATGGCTATATCTTTTTGATTTATGTGGGATGATCAAGTTTTTAGCGCAAATATACATACCTGGGACAGTTTTCTATGCGTTTCCAGTGGGATAATGGCTATATATATATTTTATTTACGTGGGATGATCACGTTATAAGTGCAGATATACATACCTGAGACTGTTTTCTATGCGTTTCCAGTGGGATAATGGCTATATCTTTTTGATTTACGTGGGATGATCATGTTTTTAGCGCAGATATACACACCTGTCACTGTTTTCTATGCGTTTCCGGTGGGAAGATGGCTATATCTTTTTTATTTACGTGGGATGATCACGTTTTTAGCGCAGATATACTTACCTGGGACTGTTTTCTATGCGTTTCCAGTGGGATGATGGGTATATATATTTTATTTACGTGGGATGATCACATTATAAGTGCAGATATACATACCTGGGACAGTTTTCTATGCGTTTCCAGTGGGATTATGGCTATATCTTTTTGATTTACGTGGGATGATCACGTTTTAAGCGCAAATATACATACCTGGGACTGTTTTCTATGCGTTTCCAGTGGAATGATGGCTATATCTTTTTTATTTACGTGGGATGATCACGTTTTAAGCGCAGATATACTTACCTGGGACTGTTTTCTATGCGTTTCCAGTAGGATAATGGCTATATCTTTTTGATTTATGTGGGATGATCACGTTTTTGGCGCAAATATACATACCTGGGACTGTTTTCTATGCGTTTCCAGTGGGATGATGGCTATATCTTTTTGATTTATGTGGGATGATCACGTTATAAGCGCAGATATACATACCTTGGACAGTTTTCTATGCGTTTCCAGTGGGATGATGGCTATATCGCTTTGATTTTCATGGGATGATCACGTTTTTAGCGCAGATATACTTACCTGGGACAGTTTTCTATGCGTTTCCAGTGGGATGATGGCTATATCGCTTTGATTTTCATGGGATGATCACGTTTTTAGCGCAGATATACTTACCTGGGACAGTTTTCTATGCGTTTCCAGTGGGATGATGGCTATATCTTTTTTATTTATGTGGGATGATCACGTTTTTAGCGCAAATATACATACCTGGGACAGTTTTCTATGCGTTTCCAGTAGGATAATGGCTATATCTTTTTGATTTACGTGGGATGATCACGTTTTTAGTGCAGATATACATACCTGGGACTGTTTTCTATGCGTTTCCAGTGGGATGATGGGTATATATATTTTATTTACGTGGGATGATCACATTATAAGTGCAGATATACATACCTGGGACAGTTTTCTATGCGTTTCCAGTGGGATTATGGCTATATCTTTTTGATTTACGTGGGATGATCACGTTTTAAGCGCAAATATACATACCTGGGACTGTTTGCTATGCGTTTCCAGTGGAATGATGGCTATATCTTTTTTATTTACGTGGGATGATCACGTTTTACGTTAAAACGTGATCATCCCACGTAAATCAAAAAGATATAGCCATTACCCCACTGTAAACGCATAGAAAACTGTCCCAGGTAAGTATATCTGCGGTAAAAACGTGATCATCCCACGTAAATAAAATAGATATAGCCATCTTCCCACCGGAAACGCATAGAAAACAGTCCCATGTAAGTATATCTGCGCTTAAAACGTGATCATCCCACGTAAATCAAAAAGATATAGCCATTACCCCACTGGAAACGCATAGAAAAAAGTCAAAGGTATGTATATCTGCGCTAAAAACATGATCATCCCACGTAAATAAAAAAGATATAGCGATCATCCCAATGGAAACGCATAGAAAACAGTCCCACGTATGAATATCTGCGCTAAAAACGTGATCATCCCACATAAATCAAAAAGATATAGCCATTATCCTACTGGAAACGCATAGAAAACTGTCCCAGGTATGTATATTTGCGCTAAAAACGTGATCATCCCACATAAATAAAAAAGATATAGCCATCATCCCACTGGAAACGCATAGAAAACAGTCCCAGGTAAGTATATCTGCGCTAAAAACGTGATCATCCCACGTAAATAAAAAAGATTAAGCCATAATCCCACTGGAAACGCATAGAAAACAGTGACAGGTAAGTATATCTGCGCTAAAAACATGATCATCCCACGTAAATAAAAAAGATATAGCGATCATCCCAATGGAAACGCATAGAAAACAGTCCCACGTATGAATATCTGCGCTAAAAACGTGATCATCCCACATAAATCAAAAAGATATAGCCATTATCCTACTGGAAACGCATAGAAAACTGTCCCAGGTATGTATATTTGCGCTAAAAACGTGATCATCCCACATAAATAAAAAAGATATAGCCATCATCCCACTGGAAACGCATAGAAAACAGTCCCAGGTAAGTATATCTGCGCTAAAAACGTGATCATCCCACGTAAATAAAAAAGATTAAGCCATAATCCCACTGGAAACGCATAGAAAACAGTGACAGGTAAGTATATCTGCGCTAAAAACATGATCATCCCACGTAAATCAAAAAGATATAGCGATCATCCCAATGGAAACGCATAGAAAACAGTCCCACGTATGTATATCTGCGCTAAAAACGTGATCATCCCACATAAATAAAAAAGATATAGCCATCATCCCACTGGAAACGCATAGAAAACAGTGACAGGTATGTATATCTGCGCTAAAAACGTGATCATCCCACGTAAATAAAAAAGATATAGCCATCTTCCCACCGGAAACACATAGAAAACAGTCCCAGGTATGAAAATGGTAGAGGGTGCCAGGACTCAATATTGATATTAGGATGCTGGTTTCCTTATTTAATTATATGGCTTTGTTGATATAAACCGATGCAGAAACAATATAAATGCTGTAACTATTTTTTTCTAACTATGAATATATCATTTAAAAGCTTTATGTGCTTGCTGTAGTTTGTAAATTCTCAGTTGAGGTAAAAAAATATAGTGACATCTAGAGGTGTGAATAGGAACTACAGGCAATCATCCCGATCATCCCTTTCTGTGATCATCCTTTTAGTACATCCCGTAATTGTCAGAGAAGTAGCTTCATATAGTTAGAATTCTCATATTTCCTATACAGGAGCAAACAGCTTCATCAGTAATGTGTCTGCTTCCAGTGTAATAGGCTGTGGTTTCTAATCCTGGGTATGACAATTGTATAATGTGTATATTTAGTATAATTAAGAGGGTGTGATTTATAAGGTGCAGGGACCAGTGAGGAAGTCGGCCACTGAAAAGACAGCGACAGCTATCAATTAACTTAATTCACTGGTGTCACAGAATGGGAGGAGAGGTGCCCCCCTTCAGAGCAGGAGCCCGGCGGCAGATGACTCCGTTGCCTCCCAGAGTTCTGCCTCTGAGTGGTACTGTGCAGGTGCCCATACCTACAGAATAAGACTAGATACTGAGAATTACACCCAGCATATAGAATATGCATAGTGATACTGTGCACGTGTCCATATCTACAGAATAAGTATAGATACTGAGAATTCCACCCAGCATACAGATTATGCATAGTGGTACTGTGCAGGTGTCCATACCTAGGGAATAAGTATAGATACTGAGAATTACTCCCAGCATACAGAATATGCACAGTGATACTGTGCACGTGCCCATACATACAGAATAAGATTAGATACTCTGCATGTGTCTATACCTACAGAATAAGACTAGATATTGAGAATTACTCCCAGTATACAGAATATGCATAGTGGTTTTGTGCAGGTGTCCATACCTACAGAATAAGACTAGATACTGAGAATTACTCCCAGTATACAGAATATGCATAGTGGTACTGTGCAGGTGTCCATACCTACAGAATAAGACTAGATACTGAGAATTACTCCCAGTATACAGAATATTCATAGTGGTACTGTGCAGGTGTCCATACCTACAGAATAAGACTAGATACCGAGAATTACTCTCAGTATACAGAATATTCATAGTGGTACTGTGCAGGTGTCCATACCTACAGAATAAGACTAGATACTGAGAATTACTCCCAGTATACATAATATGCATAGTGGTACTGTGCAGGTGTCCATACCTACAGAATAAGACTAGATACTGAGAATTACTCTGAGTATACAGAATATTCATAGTGGTACTGTGCAGGTTTCCATACCTACAGAATAAGACTAGATACTGAGAATTACTCCCAGTATACAGAATATGCATAGTAAAGAGATGACTATCAGACTCTTGGAACGAAAACTATTATATAATCATCCATGGTACAGGGCTATCTTAAAACTTGATGATCCCTGTAATATGTATCAAGCCCCGTCCTGCTTCACCTGTTACGTTTTTCCTTTTCTGATTTTCCAATTTCCAGTCACTGAGCTGAACTAAATGCACATAGTTATTGTAACTAATGTCAGCGGGGGAGAACAGGAGCAGCACATTGTGTCCTGGCCATGCTAGAGTCAGCGATATACAGGATGAGAGACAGGGATGCTCAGGGTGAGAGTCAGTGATGCTCAGGGTGGGAGTCAGTGCTGCTCAGGGTGGGAGTCAGTGCTGCTCACGGTGGGAGTCAGTGCTGCTCAGGGTGAGAGTCAAGGATGCTCAGGGTGGGAGTCACTGCTGCTCAGGGTGAGAGTCAGGGATGCTCAGGGTGAGACTCAGTGCTGCTCAGGGTGAGACTCAGTGCTGCTCAGGGTGAGAGTCAGGGATGCTCAGGGTGGGAGTCAGGGATGCTCACGGTGGGAGTCAGTGCTGCTCAGTTTGAGAGTCAGGAATGCTCAGGGTTGGAGTCAGGGTGAGAGTCAGGGATGCTCACAGTGGGAGTCAGGGTGAGAGTCAGGGATGCTCAGGATGGGAGTCAGTGCTGCTCAGTGTGAGAGTCAGGGATGCTCAGGGTTGGAGTCAGTTTGAGAGTCAAGGGTGCTCAGGGTGGGAGTCAGGGTGAGAGTCAGGGATGCTCAGGATGGGAGTCAGTGCTGCTCAGGGTGAGAGTCAGGGATGCTCAGGGTGTGAGTCAGGATGAGAGTCAGGGATGCTCAGGATGAGAGTCAGTGCTGCTCAGGGTGAGAGTCAGGGATGCTCAGGGTGGGAGGCAGGGTGAGAGTCAGTGCTGCTCAGGGTGAGAGTCAGTGCTGCTCAGGGTGAGAGTCAGTGCTGCTCAGGGTGAGAGTCAGGGATACTCAGGGTGAGAGTCAGGGATACTCAGGGTGAGAGTCAGGGATACTCAGGGTGAGAGTCAGGGATACTCAGGGTGAGAGTCAGGGCTGCTCAGGGTGAGAGTCAGTGATGCTCAGGGTGAGAGTCAGGGATACTCAGAGTGAGAGTCAGCGATGCACAGGATGAGAGACAGGGATGCTCAGGGTGAGAGTCAGTGATGCTCAGGGTGGGAGTCAGTGCTGCTCAGGGTGGGAGTCAGTGCTGCTCACGGTGGGAGTCAGTGCTGCTCAGGGTGAGAGTCAAGGATGCTCAGGGTGGGAGTCAGTGATGCTCAGGGTGAGAGTCAGGGATGTTCAGGGTGAGACTCAGTGCTGCTCAGGGTGAGAGTCAGGGATGCTGAGGGTGGTAGTCAGTGCTGCTCACGGTGGGAGTCAGTGCTGCTCAGTTTGAGAGTCCAGAATGCTCAGGGTTGGAGTCAGGGTGAGAGTCAGGGATGCTCACAGTGGGAGTCAGGGTGAGAGTCAGGGATGCTCAAGATGGGAGTCAGTGCTGCTCAGTGAGAGAGTCAGGGATGCTCAGGGTTGGAGTCAGGATGAGAGTCAGGCATGCTCAGGATGAGAGTCAGTGCTGCTCAGGGTGAGAGTCAGGGATGCTCAGGGTGGGAGTCAGGGTGAGAGTCAGGCATGCTCAGGATGAGAGTCAGTGCTGCTCAGGGTGAGAGTCAGGGATACTCAGGGTGGAAGTCAGGGTGAGAGTCAGTGCTGCTCAGGGTGAGAGTCAGTGCTGCTCAGGGTGAGAGTCAGGGATACTCAGGGTGAGAGTCAGGGATACTCAGGGTGAGAGTCAGGGCTGCTCAGGGTGAGAGTCAGTGATGCTCAGGGTGAGAGTCAGGGATACTCAGAGTGAGAGTCAGTGCTGCTCAGGGTGAGAGTCAGAGATACTCAAGGTGAGAGTCAGTGCTGCTCAGGGTGGGAGTCAGGGCTGCTCAGGGTGAGAGTCAGGGATGCTCAGGGTGAGAGTCAGGGATACTCAGAGTGAGAGTCAGTGATGCTCAGGGATACTCAGAGTGAGAGTCAGTGCTGCTCAGGGTGAGAGTCAGAGATACTCAAGGTGAGAGTCAGTGCTGCTCAGGGTGGGAGTCAGAGATACTCAAGGTGAGAGTCAATGCTGCTCAGGGTGGGAGTCAGGGCTGCTCAGGGTGAGAGTCAGGGATGCTCAGGGTGAGAGTCAGGGATACTCAGAGTGAGAGTCAGTGATGCTCAGAGTGAGAGTCAGTGATGCTCAGGGTGAGAGTCAGGGATACTCAGAGTGAGAGTCAGGGATACTCAGAGTGAGAGTCAGGGATACTCAGAGTGAGAGTCAGTGATGCTCAGGGTGGGAGTCAGTGATGCTCAGGGTGAGAGTCAGGGATGCTCAGGGTGAGAGTCAGGGATACTCAGGTGAGAGTCAGGGATACTCAGAGTGAGTCAGGGATGCTCAGGGTCAGGGGTGTAGCGAGGGTGGCTCCTGTGGAGCTCGAGCTCCGGGTGCCTAAAAGGTTATACGGCGTGCTGCCACTCCCTCTTCCCGCGGCCACTGTACTGGCAGCCGTAGAGCAGGAGGAAGAGAAGCAGCAGGGGCTCACACTCACTTGGAGACTAGGGGGGTCATTCCGAGTTGATCGCAGCGCAGCCATCAGGCAAAAAATCGGCACTTCTGCGCATGCGTATGGTGCGCAGTGCACACGCGCGATGTACTTTCACACAAAACGATGCAGTTTCACACAAGGTCTAGCTGCACTTTTCAGTCGCACTGCTGATCGGTGAGTGATTGACAGGAAGTGGGTGTTTCTGGGCGGTAACTGACCGTTTTCCGGGAGTGTGCTAAAAAACGCAGGCGTGTCAGGTAAAAACGCAGGAGTGCCTGGGGAAACGGGGGAGTGGCTGGCCGAACGCAGGGCGTGTTTGTGACGTCAAACCAGGAACTAAACAGTCTGCAGTGATCGCAATCTAGGAGTAGGTCTGGAGCTGCTCAGAAACTGCTTGAAAAAATTTCAACACTGTTCTGCTAACCTTTCGCATGTCTGCTAAGCTAAGATACACTCCCAGAGAGCGGCGGCCTAGCGTGTGCAATGCTGCTAAAATCTGCTGGCGAGTGAACAACTCGGAATGAGGGCCATGGTAGGGATCAGGGCAGGCCAGAGGCGACAGCAGGAAAGATCGACAGCCGGCACATGCCGGAGCTCTGCCGTCCTCTTTATGTGTTTCACGGTCTACTTGTAGCTGTACAGCGGGGTTACTTCTGTCCTGCAGCACCTATCTCTGCAAATGCTGCTGCAGCACCTCTTTCCTGTCTCTTTTGGTGCATTCATTTTATTAAGGCATTGGGAGACGATCAAATTTGGAGGCTCTATTTTTATTGAGGAATTTCAGGGGGTTGTGAGGTTAGGTCAGTCGAGGCATATATAGTGTTTTTAATGTACAGGTTGAGTCTCCCTTATCCAAAATGCTTGGGACCAGAGGTATTTTGGATATGGGATTTTTCCGTATTTTGGAATAATTGCATACCATAATGAGATATCATGGTGATGGGACCTAAATATAAGCACAGAATGCATTTATGTTACATATACATCTTATACACACAGCCTGAAGGTAATTATAGCCAATATTTTTTATAACTTTGTGCATTAAACAAAGTGTGTGTACATTCACACAATTCATTTATGTTTCCTATACACCTTATACACACAGCCTGAAGGTCATTTAATACAATATTTTTAATAACTTTGTGTATTAAACAAGGTTTGTGTACATTGAGCCATCAGAAAACAAAGGTTTCACTATCTCACTCTCACTCAAAAAAGTCCGTATTTCGGAATATTCCGTATTTCGGAATATTTGGATATGGGATACTCAACCTGTATTTGAATTAAAGTGAATATTTCAATACAGCTGTGTGTAAGGGGCTCAACTATAGTGTGGCATAACGTGCATAAGGGGCACTACTGTGTGGTGGAATGTGAATTGGTACTATTCTGTGGCCACGCCCCTTCCCAATCAGGCCATTATGTATTTATTTTCACCAAAGTATTTAGCGCACACATATTCCGCAGCGCTTCACAGAGAATATTTTCCACCATGGTGGGAGCATCTATATTCCTTACCACACACATACCCCCCCCCCCCCTTCACAACAGGGTCCCCGGAGGAAACCCATGCAAGCACGGGGAGAATATACAAACTCCACAGTCAGGGCCATGGTGGGAATGGAACCCATGACCTCAATGCTGTGAGGCAGTAATGCTAACCATTACACCAACCGTACTGACCCTATTTTAAACATTGCTGAAAAGGAAAGTTTTGCCCTGATCTCCACAAGGTCTACAACAGGCCCTGTCACAATTTAGGATTTGTAAATATTGTTTATTTTCAAATGTAACATGCCACCATATGTTGGCTTGGTGCCCAATTCAGTAGAAGGGAGGGGGGCGCCAAAACATACCCTTGCTCCGGGCACCATGGCGCCTAGCTGCACCTCTGCTCAGGGTTTGAGTCAGGGTGAGAGTCAGGGATGCTCGGGGTGGGAGTCAGTGCTGCTCAGGGTGAGAGTCAGTGCTGCTCACGGTGAGAGTCAGTGATGCTCAGGGTGGGAGTCAGGGATGCTCAGGGTGAGAGTCAGGGATGCTCAGGGTGAGACTCAGTGCTGCTCAGGGTGAGAGAAAGGGATGCTCAGGGTGGGAGTCACTTCTGCTCAGGGTGGGAGTCAGTGCTGCTAAGTGTGGGAGTCAATGCTGCTCACGGTGGGAGTCAGTGCTGCTCAGGGTGAGAGTCAGTGATGCTCAGGGTTGTTATCAGGGTGGGAGTCAGGGATGCTCAGGGTGGGAGTCAGTGCTGCTCAGGGTGAGAGTCAGTGCTACTCAGGGTGAGAGTCAGTGCTACTCAGGGTGGGAGTCAGTGCTGCTCACAGTGGGAGTCAGTGCTGCTCAGGGTGAGAGTCAGGGATGCTCAGGGTTGGTGTCAGGGTGGGAGTCAGGGATGCTCAGGGTGGGAGTCGGTGCTGCTCAGGTGAGAGTCAGGGATGCTCAGGGTGGGAGTCAGGGTGAGAGACAGGGATGGTCAGGATGGGAGTCAGTGCTGCTCAGGGTGAGAGTCAGGGATGCTCATGGTGGGAGTCAGGGTGAGAGCCAGGGAGTCTCAGGGTGGGAGTCAGTGCTGCTCAGGGTGAGAGTCAGTGCTGCTCAGGGTGAGTGTCAGTGCTGCTCAGGGTGAGAGTCAGGGATACATCAGTGATGCTCAGGGTGATAGTCAGTGCTGCTCAGGGTGAGAGTCAGTGCTGCTCACGGTGGGAGTCAGTGCTGCTCAGGGTGAGAGTCAGGGATGCTCAGGGTTGGAATCAGGGTGAGACTCAGTGCTGCTCAGGGTGAGAGTCAAGGATGCTCAGGGTGGGAGTCAGTGCTGCTCAGGGTGAGAGTCAGTGCTGCTCAGGGTGAGAGTCAGGGATGCTCAGGGTTGGAGTCAGGGTGAGAGTCAGGGATGCTCAGGGTGGGAGTCAGGGTGAGAGTCAGGGATGCTCAGGGTCGGAGTCAGGGATGATCAGGGTGAGAGTCAAGGATGCTCAGGGTGGGAGTCAGGGTGAGAGTCAGGAATGCTCAGGATGGGAGTCAGTGCTGCTCAGGGTGAGAGTCAGGGAGTCTCAGGGTGGGAGTCAGTGCTGCTCAGGGTGAGAGTCAGTGCTGCTCAGGGTGGGAGTCAGTGCTGCTCAGGGTAAGAGTCAGTGATGCTCAGGTGAGAGTCAGGGATGCTTAGGGCTGGAGTCAGGGTGGTTGTCAGTGCTGCTCAGGGTGGGGGTCAGTGTTGCTCAGGGTGGGGGTTAGGGATACTCAGTGCTAGGTACACTCCTCAGCCTGTGGTTGTGTGTGTATGGGGGGGGGGAGTTAATTTGACTGGGGCGGGGCTTGCTGGCTGATGTAAGACTGATCCTGGCTTCCTCTTGCCATCTCATTTGATTTCCTCCTGACAAGAAGGGGGGGAGGGGTTGAGGGGGGGGGGGGGGGGGGGGGCTGGAGGATGTAACTCGGAGGGCACAGCTCAAGGTCCAGGTTTTAAAAAATGAGTCCACAGTTCTCTGCTTAAACACAGATGATGGAATGACCTTCCCCCCCTCTTAGTGCCTAACCCCCCCTGCTCCGCAGCCTAACCCTACCCGTCCCCCAGCAGCCTGACCCTATCCTTCCCCCAGCAGTCGGACCCTATCCCTACCCCAGCAGCCTGACCCTATCCTTCCCCCAGCAGTCGGACCCTATCCCTCCCCCAGCAGCCTGACCCTATCCTTCCCCCAGCAGCCTGACAGTATCCTTCCCCCAGCAGCCTGACCCTATCCTTCCCCCAGCAGCATGACCCTATCCTTCCCCCAGCAGCCTGACACTATCCTTCCCCCAGCAGCCTGGCCCTATCCTTCCCCCAGCAGCCTGACCCTATCCTTCCCCCAGCAGCCTGACCCTATCCTTCCCCCAGCAGCCTGACCCTATCCTTCCCCCAGCAGCCTGACCCTATCCTTCCCCCAGCAGTCTGACCCTATCCTTCCCCCAGCAGCCTGACCCTATCCTTCCCCCAGCAGTCGGACCCTATCCCTCCCACAGCAGCCTGACCCTATCCTTCCCCCAGCAGCCGGAACCTATCCTTCCCCCAGCAGCCTGACCCTATCCTTCCCCCAGCAGCCTGGTACTATCCTTCCCCCAGCAGCCTGACCCTATCCTTCCCCCAGCAGCCTGACCCTATCCTTCCCCCAGCAGCCTGACCCTATTCTTCCCCCAGCAGCCTGACCCTATCCTTCCCCAAGCAGCATGACCCTATCCTTCCCCCAGCAGCCTGACCCTATCCTTCCCCCAGCAGCCTGACACTATCCTTCCCCCAGCAGCCTGACCCTATCCTTCCCCCAGCAGCCTGACCCTATCCTTCCCCCAGCAGCCTTACCCTATCCTTCCCCCAGCAGCCTGACCCTATCCTTTCCCCAGCAGCCTGACCCTATACTTCCCCCAGCAGCCGGACCCTATCCTTCCCCCAGCAGCCTGACCTTATCCTTCCCCCAGCAGCCTTACCCTATCCTTCCCCCAGCAGCCTGACCCTATCCTTCCCCCAGCAGCCTGACCCTATCCCTCCCCCAGCAGCCTGACCCTATCCTTCCCCCAGCAGCCTGACCTTATCCTTCCCCCAGCAGCCTGACCCTATCCTTCCCCCAGCAGCCTGACCCTGTCCTTCCCCCAGCAGCCTGACTCTATCCTTCCCCCAGCAGCCTGACCCTATCCTTCCCCCAGCAGCCTGACCCTGTCCTTCCCCCAGCAGCCATACCCTATCCTTCCCCCAGCAGCCTGACGCTATCCTTCCCCCAGCAGCCTGACCCTATCCTTCCACCAGCAGCCTGACCTTATCTTTCCCCCAGCAGCCTGACCCTATCCTTCCCCCAGCAGCCTGACCCTATCCTTCCCCCAGCAGCCTGACCCTATCCTTCCCCCAGTAGCCTGACCCTATCCTTCCCCCAGCAGCCTGATACTATCCTTCCCCCAGCAGCCTGACCCTATCCTTCCCCCAGCAGCCTGACCCTATCCTTCCCCCAGCAGCCTGACCCTATTCTTCCCCCAGCAGCCTGACCCTATCCTTCCCCCAGCAGCATGACCCTATCCTTCCCCCAGCAGCCTGACCCTATCCTTCCCCCAGCAGCCTGACACTATCCTTCCCCCAGCAGCCTGACCCTATCCTTCCCCCAGCAGCCTTACCCTATCCTTCCCCCAGCAGCCTGACCCTATCCTTTCCCCAGCAGCCTGACCCTATCCCTCCCCCAGCAGCCTGACCCTATCCTTCCCCCAGCAGCCTGACCTTATCCTTCCCCCAGCAGCCTGACCCTATCCTTCCCCCAGCAGCCTGACCCTATCCTTCCCCCAGCAGCCTGACCCTGTCCTTCCCCCAGCAGCCTGACTCTATCCTTCCCCCAGCAGCCTGACCCTATCCTTCCCCCAGCAGCCTGACCCTGTCCTTCCCCCAGCAGCCATACCCTATCCTTCCCCCAGCAGCCTGACGCTATCCTTCCCCCAGCAGCCTGACCCTATCCTTCCCCCAGCAGCCTGACCTTATCTTTCCCCCAGCAGCCTGACCCTATCCTTCCCCCAGCAGCCTGACCCTATCCTTCCCCCAGCAGCCTGACCCTATCCTTCCCCCAGTAGCCTGACCCTGTCCTTCCCCCAGCAGCCTGACTCTATCCTTCCCCCAGCAGCCTGACCCTATCCTTCCCCCAGCAGCATGACCCTATCCTTCCCCCAGCAGCCTGACCCTATCCTACCCCCAGCAGCCTTACACTATCCTTCCCCCAGCAGCCTGACCCTATCTTTCCCCAAGCAGCCTGACCCTATCCTTCCCCCAGCAGCATGACCCTATCCTTCCCCCATCAGCCGGACCCTATCCTTCCCCCAGCAGCCTGACCCTATCCTTCCCCCAGCAGCCTGACCCTATCCTTCCCCCAGCAGCCTGACACTATCCTTCCCCCAGCAGCCTGACCCTATCCTTCCCCCAGCTGCCTGACCCTATCTTCCCCCAGCAGCATGACCCTATCCTTCCCACAGCAGCCTGACCCTATCCTTCCCCCAGCAGCCTGACCCTATCCTTCCCCCAGCAGCCTGACCCTATTCTTCCTCCAGCAGCCTGACCCTATCCCTCCCCCAGCAGCCTGACCCTATCCTTCCTCCAGCAGCATGACCCTATCCTTTCCCCAGCAGCCTGACCATATCCTTCCCCCAGCAGCCTGACCTTATCCTTCCCCCAGCAGCCTGACCCTATCCTTCCCCCAGCAGCCTGACCCTTCCTCCAGCAGCCTGACCCTATCCTTCCCCCTGCAGCATGACCCTGTCCTTCCCCCAGCAGCCTGACCCTATCCTTCCCCCAGCAGCCTTACCCTATCCTTCCCCCAGCAGCCTGACCCTATCCTTCCCCCAGCAGCATGACCCTATCCTTCCCCCAGCAGCCTGACCCTATCCTTCCCCCAGCAGCCTGACCCTTTCCTTCCCCCAGCAGCCTGACACTATCCTTCCCCCAGCAGCCTGACCTTATCCTTCCCCCAGCAGCCTGACCCTATCTTGTTCCAGCAGCCTGACCCTATTCTTCCCCCCGCAGCCTGACCCTATCCTTCCCCCCGCAGCCTGACCCTATCCTTCCCCCAGCAGCCTGCCACTATCCTTCCTCCAGCAGCCTGACCCTATCCTTCCCCCAGCAGCATGACCCTATCCTTCCTCCAGCAGCCTGACCCTGTCCTTCCCCCAGCAGCCTGACCCTATCCTTCCCCCAGCAGCATGACCCTATCCTTCCTCCAGCAGCCTGACCCTGTCCTTCCCCCAGCAGCCTGACCCTATCCTTCCCCCAGCAGCATGACACTATCCTTCTCCCAGCAGCCGGACCCTATCCTTCCCCCAGCAGCCTGACCCTATCCTTCCTCCAGCAGCCTGACCCTATCCTTCCCCCAGCAGCCTGACCCTATCCTTCCCCCAGCAGCCGGACCCTATCCTTCCCCCAGCAGCCTGAACCCTATCCTTCCTCCAGCAGCCTGACCCTATCCTTCCCCCAGCAGCCTGACCCTATCCTTCCCCCAGCAGCCTGACCCTATCCTTCCCCCAGCAGCCTGACCCTATTCTTCCCCCAGCAGCCTGACCCTATCCTTCCCCCAGCAGCCTGACCCTATCCTTCCCCCAGCAGCCGGACCCTATCCTTCCCCAAGCAGCCTGACCCTATCCTTCCCCCAGCAGCCTGACCCTATCCTTCCCCCAGCAGCCTGACCCTATCCTTCCCCAGCAGCCTGACCCTATCCTTCCCCAGCAGCCTGACCCTATCCTTCCCCCAGCAGCCTGACCCTATCCTTCCTCCAGCAGCCTGACCCTATCCTTCCCCCAGCAGCCTGACCCTGTCCTTCCTCCAGTAGCCTGACCCTATCCTTCCCCCAGCAGCATGACCCTATCCTTCCCCCAGCAGCATGACCCTATCCTTCCCCCAGCAGCCTGACCCTATCCTTCCCCCAGCAGCCTGACCCTGTCCTTCCCCCAGCAGCCTGACCCTATCCTTCCTCCAGCAGCCTGACCCTATCCTTCTCCCAGCAGCATGACACTATCCTTCCTCCAGCAGCCTGACCCTATCCTTCCCCCAGCAGCATGACCCTATCCTTCCCCCAGCAGCCTGACCCTATCCTTCTCCCAGCATCCTGACCCTGTCCTTCCCCCAGCAGCCTGACCCTATCCTTTTCCCAGCAGCATGACACTATCCTTCTCCCAGCAGCCTGACCCTATCCTTCCCCCAGCAGCCTAACCCTATCCTTCCCCCAGCAGCATGACCCTATCCTTCCCCCAGCAGCCGGACCTTATCCTTCCCCCAGCAGCCTTACCCTATCCTTCCCCCCGCAGCACATGACCCTATCGTTCCCCCAGCAGCCTGACCCTATCCTTCCCCCAGCAGCCTGACCCTATCCTTCCTCCAGCAGCATGACCCTATCCTTCCCCCAGCAGCATGACCCTATCCTTTCCCCAGCAGCCTGACCCTATCCTTCCCCCAGCAGCCGGACCCTATCCTTCCCCCAGCAGCCTGACACTATCCTTCCCCCAGCAGCCTGACCTTATCCTTCCCCCAGCAGGCTGACCCTATCTTTCCCCCAGCAGCATGACCCTATCCTTCCCCCAGCAGCATGACCCTATCCTTCCCCCAGCAGCATGACCCTATCCTTCCCCCAGCAGCCTGACCCTATCCTTTCCCCAGCAGCATGACCCTATCCTTCCCCCAGCAGCCTGACCCTATCCTTCCCCCAGCAGCCTGACCCTATCCTTCCCCCCAGCAGCAAGACCCTATCCTTCCCCCAGCTCCCCCCGCAGCATGACCCTATCCTTCCCCCAGCAGCCTGACCCTATCCTTCCCCCAGCAGCCTGACCTTATCCTTCCCCCAGCAGCCTGACCCTATCCTTCCCCCAGCAGCCTGAGCCTATTCTTACCCCAGCAGCCTGACCCTATCCTTCCCCCCGCAGCATGACCCTATCCTTCCCCCAGCAGCCTGACCCTATCCTTCCCCCAGCAGCCTGACCCTATCCTTCCCCCAGTAGCCTGACCCTATCCTTCCCCCAGCAGCCGGACCCTATCCTTCCCCCAGCAGCCTGACCCTATCTTTCCCCCAGCAGCCTGACCCTATCCTTCCTCCAGCAGCCTGACCCTATCCTTCCCCCCGCAGCCTGACACTATTCTTCCCCCAGCAGCCTGACCTTATCCTTCCCCCAGCAGCCTGACCTTATCCTTCCCCCAGCAGCATGATCCTATCCTTCCCCCAGCAGCATGACCCTATCATTCCCCCAGCAGCCTGACCCTATCCTTCCCCCAGCAGCCTGACCCTATATTTCCCCCAGCAGCCTGACCCTATCCTTCCCCCAGCAGCCTGACCTTACCCTTACCCCAGCAGCATGACCCTATCCTTCCCCCAGCAGCCTGACCCTATCCTTCCCCCAGCAGCCTGACCCTATCTTTCCCCCAGCAGCCTGACCCTATCCTTCCCCCAGCAGCCTGACCTTATCCTTCCCCCAGCAGCCTGACCCTATTCTTCCCCCAGCAGCCTGACCCTATCCTTCCCCCCGCAGCATGACCCTATCCTTCCCTCAGCAGCCTGACACTATCCTTCCCCCCGCAGCCTGACCCTATCCTTCCCCCAGCAGCCTGACCTTATCCTTCCCCCAGCAGCCTGACCCTATCCTTCCCCCAGCAGCCGGACCCTATCCTTCCCCAGCAGCCTTACCCTATCCTTCCCCCAGCAGCCTGACCCTATCCTTCCCCCAGCAGCCTGACCCTATCCTTCCCCCAGCAGCATGACCCTATCCTTCCCCCAGCAGCCTGACCCTATCCTTCCCCCAGCAGCCTGACCCTATCCTTCCCCCAGCAGCCTGACCCTAACCCGCCACAGTATACTTATGATCGGAATGCCGGCAGTCATGATTCTGGTGTCGGCACTGTGATCCATGTCTGGATCCCGGTGTCAGTCTTTTATCCGCTGTCGGTATTCCAACTGCCGGCATCCGGAACCCTGGTGTGGTGACCGAATCCCATTTTAACTATAGTTAAATATATATATGATGTCTGAGTGCCCCAGCACAGAGTCCAGCAATAATTCACAGATGACGGCGGCACACACAGACTGGTCATCTGGCACTTCTGGCAAATACCTCCCAGAACTCTGCTCGGCCATCCGGCAGCCGGGCAATAGAGAGACTGGGGCGTGCCGCAAGGCTAGGCCCCCGCGATTCCGCGACGGTGCAGACAATCCGATATTGTATGAGATGTTAAAAAAAAAAACAGAGATATATTATTTATATACATATATATCATCTCTGACTGTCATTCTTCTACATACATTGCGTCAGTTTCCAGTTGTGTAAATCGTGCGCCCGCTGATCATGCGGGATTAGCGTCCAGTGCTAACGTAACGGTATCTTTGCTGCTGGAATCTTCATGTAACTCAGGTGAACAGCCAAAGGCCCTCATTCCGAGTTGTTCGCTCGCTAGCTGCTTTTAGCAGCATTGCACACGCTAGGCCGCCGCCCTCTGGGAGTGTATCTTAGCTTAGCAGAATAGCGAACGAAAGATTAGCAGAATTGCTACTAAATAATTCCCTGCAGTTTCTGAGTAGCTGCAGACCTTCTCACAGATTGCGATCAGCTCAGTCCGTTTAATTCCTGGTTTGACGTCACAAACACGCCCTGCGTTTGGCCAGCCACTCCCCCGTTTTTCCCTGACACGCCTGCGTTTTTTAGCACACTCCTGGAAAACGCTCAGTTACTAACCAGAAACGCCCCTTTCCTGTCAATCACTCACCGATCAGCAGAGCGACTGAAAAGCGCTGCACGAACATCAGCAAATCTACTAAGTTTTTAGTTAAATAACTAAGCGCATGCGCGCTGCGTACCAAATCGCAGCATAGTGAAAATCGGCAACGAGCGAACAACTCGGAATGACCACCAATGTCCATCCTGCTTCTGTTCCCCCGTGCGCTTCCGTGCGTTGGGGATGGCGCAATTTCCTGCATCTGTTGCAAATGTCCCCCATTGAATGTTTAGCTCGGTTTTCCATAGTACTATTACTACATGGAGAAACAGACAAAGGGGGGGGGGGATTCAATTAAGCCCGTCCAACTTTCATGCAAAAAACCCCAGCTTAAACCCATTGGTTTTTTTTTCCAGACAATTCAATGTTTTACGGAAAATAACTCAGTTTTTGGGCTAAAGCCCATAGGTTTTGGGATAAGTTTCATGTGTTTTCACGATCGGAGCCGTGACAAAAATGGCTCTTAATAGGGATTTTGTTTCGCCTGTCTCTGGGGATGTGATAAAAAAAAAAAATCCCTGATAGTGGCGGCTTTTGGGACTGACTGGAAACCCCCCAAAGATACTCTGTAAAAAAAAAGTTTTTTTTTTTTTTATTTGTTACTGCCAAACTATCTTTATTTTCTGGATTACCCTTTTACAATGGGGTTAGGTATGTGTTACCAGCGCTGACCGGCGGACACATAACTACACCTCCCCCCTGACCTATTGCAGATAAATAGGCAGTGCTTGTATACTTGCAGGTCCTAAGGGGGCAAGGGAGCAGACGCCTGCAGCCGTGACAGCACGTCACCTATAGGGGCTGCAGTTGGGGCCCTGGGCCTTGCAGCGACTGTTGTCACCCTGGTTGCTTCTCCATACTCCCGCGGGGCAGTGTTGCATGGCCTATGCGATTTTACATCATTGCTTTCAGCCTGCAAGTGTGTGTAGCACATATATTTCCTGCCTGCCGGTGCTGCCCGCTGGGATGTGTACATACAATGCAGGGCTCCCACAATTACACATTAGCCCGCTGCACAAAGAAGTGAGGGAAGCAGGAGGAGACTGCAATGGACTACATAATACAATAGCTGCTCCTGGCATCATTAGTTTAGAACATAACTGCAGAGAGGCTGCGTTTACCCAGATTACATTCAATACAGACTATTATGTACCTGTCAGGTTCCGACCTGCTCCCTGCCCTGATCTTACTCCTGTCCTGACCTGCTCTGTTCTGTCCTTTACCCCTGTCCATGCCTTTAGTCCTGTCCTGCCTTTACCCCTGTTCTGTCCTTTACCCCTGTCCATGCCTTTAGTCCTGTCCTGCCTTTACCCCTGTTCTGTCCTTTACCCCTGTCTATTCCTTTAGTCCTGTCCTGCCTTTACCCCTGTTCTGTCCTTTACCCCTGTCCATGCCTTTAGTCCTGTCCTGCCTTTACCCCTGTTCTGTACTTTACCCATGTCGTTACCTTTACGCCTGTTCCGTACTTTACCCCTGCCCTGACCTTTATACTCCTGTCCTGCATTTACCCCTGTTCTGTACTTTACCCCTTCCCTGCCCTTTACTCCTGTGCACACTTTACCCCTGTTCAGTCCTTTACTCCTGCTTTGTCCTTTACCCCTGTTCTGTCATTTACTCCTGTTCTGTCATTTACCCCTGTTCTGATCTGCCATCTGTCCTTTTTCCCCTGCTCTTTTTTTTTACTCTTGTCCTGTCCCCTGTCCTTTACACCTGCTCTGTCCTTTACACCTGCTCTGACCTTTACACCTGCTCTGTCCTTTACACCTGCTCTGACCTTTACACCTGCTCTGTCCTTTACACCTGTTCTGTCCTTTACACCTGCTCTGTCTTTTACACCTGCTCTGTCCTTTACACCTGCTCTGACCTTTACAACTGCTCTGTCCTTTACACCTGCTCTGTCTTTTACTCCTGCTCTGTCCTTTACACCTGCTCTGTCCTTTACACCTGCTCTGACCTTTACACCTGCTCTGTCCTTTACACCTGCTCTGTCCTTTACACCTGCTCTGTCCTTTACACCTGCTCTGTCTTTTACACCTGCACTGTCCTCTACACCTGCTCTGTCCTTTACACCTGCTCTGACCTTTACACCTGCTCTGTCCTTTACACACCTGCTCTGTCCTTTACACCTGCTCTGTCCTTTACTCCTGCTCTGTCCTTTACTCCTGCTCTATCTTTTACACCTGCTCTGTCCTTTACACCTGCTCTGTCCTTTACACCTGCTCTGTCTTTTACACCTGCTCTGACCTTTACACCTGCTCTGACCTTTACACCTGCTCTGTCCTTTACACCTGCTCTGTCCTTTACTCCTGCTCTGTCCTTTACCCCTGCTCTGTCTTTTACACCTGCTCTGTCCTTTACACCTGCTCTGTCCTTTACACCTGCTCTGTCTTTTACACCTGCTCTGACTTCCCCCATGTCCTGTCTGTCCTTTACCCATTGATCAGTCACACAATGCTGCACCAACTGTACGTTCAGCTGCAGACATCCTCTGTATTTAGCGTTATTATGGCGGTACGGCCCATGTGGGGTAGAGGACAAGCAATGGGTTGTGTATCAGCCGATAAGTAAAATCTGTCATTTCACTAATGTTTACATTTTATTTACTGCTGTAGAAAATGGATTTGTAACTGATCTTGCTGACTATAATGGAGTTACTCCCATGGCTGAGACCTGCATTGTTCTAAGGATATGTGGGTCTTATTCAGGTTTGTCAGCAAACCAAAAAAGCACACTAATGGACAAAACCATGTGCACTGCAGGTGGGGCAGATGTAACGTGCAGAGAGAGTTAGATTTAGGTGGGGTGTGTTCAAACTGAAATCTAAATTGCAGTGTAAAAATAAAGCAGCCAGTATTTACCCTGCACAGAAACAAAATAACCCACCCAAATCTAACTCTCTGCACGTTACATCTGCCTACATACGTGAGCATACACTTACAGAAACAAAGCCGTCAAACACTGACACTATCTAATTAATGGACAATGTGCAGCTTTGCCGCTCTCCGTGGGATTCCGCGTCCTGACACGCTGACATAGATTTTGTTGTTAGTGCAAATCCTTTGTGTGTTCTCTGCCGGAAGCAGCCGGCCCCGGACCTCGCGGTGCCATTGTAGCCGTCTAATGGATTCTACCTGCCCCCACACTGACACTCCTGATTAGGGGTAGCGCAGTGGCTTAAATATGTGGCCGGGATTTAAATGCTGCAGACTGATAGAGATGTAGGACAGAAAGGTCTGCCAATGCTGGTGTGTGTATTCTGGCATATCCCTCCGCTTGGTCTGACCAATCACCCGGCTGCTCACGTAGACGTCGACGCAGACGCAATTTACGCTTTTTATCTCTGCATATTGCAATTTTATTACAGCAACACATGAGCGCCTAATTTCTCATGCTGCCACGCCCGATTTGCACTTACACCCTCGTGCACTCAAGGAGAACAGCTGGAGCGGTGATTCGGATGTGATTGGATTGAGCATTACTTGGAAAGAGGCGCCGCCTGCATGCATGTGCGATCCGGTGCTGCATCCGAGGATCACTTGCTGCACCCTCGGCCCGCTAAGTGACCCATGAGGTCATGCAGACCGGCCGCCGCAGCTCTGTTGGAAGACTGAGACCCTGGCCTTGGCACCCGCACAAAACAGAGGCAACACAAAGGATTTTTGCTCTTGCAATTTAGACGCCAATTCAATGGAAGTCAGCGTGAGCTCCAATAAACGTGTCACATGCATTATTATTATTACCAGTTATTTATATAGCGCACACATATTCCGCAGCGCTTTACAGATATTGGGAGATTGGGGCAGATGTATTAAGCCTGGAGAAGGCATAAGGAAGTGATAAATGCATGTGATAAACACACCAGCCAATCAGCTCCTAACTGTTACTTTACATATTGGAGCTGATTGGCTGGTGCATTATCACCTTGCACTTATCACTGGTTTATCACTTCCTTATACCTTCTCCAGGTTAATACATCTGCCCCTATTTTCCCTATCACATGTACACACACACACACACACACACACACACACACACACACACACACACACACACACACACATTCACGCTAGGGTTAAATTTTGTTGGAAGCCAATTAACCTACCAGTATATTTTTGGGAGGAGACCGGAGTCAACCCACGCAAGTACGGGGAGAATATACAAACTCCACACAGTTGGTGGGAATCGAACCCATGACCTCAGTGCTGTGAGGTAGTAATGCTAACCATTACACCAACTGTGCTGCCCACTACACCACCTGTACTGCCCGATTCTCGAGGCTCTCACTTTCTATGAGTATGAGTAACGCTGTGAGACTGTGACGGGATTTATTGCCAATTCTTCCTAATGTCACCTCTGTCTCCTTCCCTCTGATATCACCTTGTTCTAGACTGTCTCTTATTACATAGATCTGCCTCCCTGACCGCTATTATTACTAATCTATCATTTCCCCTCTGTCCCGTCTCTCCTCTAGATCTGCACGTCTATCCTGATATGTATTATTATGCGGAACATGCGCCACGGCCTATGAATATTTCTTCACATTTGGAGATGAGATCACTGTACACTGTGCTTAGGGTGAGGTCTTAACGGTGACCTACAGGGCGGCGATATAAGCTCCATCTTACACCCAGAGCTTTCACTGACATGGACTAACCTATCACAGAAATCCAAGATTAACAGGGCTAGACAAGCCGCAGCCAATCAGAGCATTAGAATACTGATAGGACTAGACCGACTTTTAGCCAATCAGAGCATTAGAGTAGGTATGGCCACTGACCATCGATTGTCTATGGCTGATGTTGAATACTTTAGCCATCGATGAGGAGAACCAGATGGTTTTCTGTCATCGATGGTGAATACCCACCAGATAGTCTCCCCTTCTACATTGTGTCGGTTTATGGTGCATAGCTCCATCCCTGACACCCACAATGCCCCACCCCCATCACTGATTGGCTGGCAGCCCACTCCATAGTAAAGAAGTAATGATCATTGGTGGATGACACCATCGTGGGTTTCCTAGCAGATGGTTTCATACCATCGATGATAGCCACCAATGGTACCATCAATGGATATTCTACTGCTGGCCATCCCAACATTAGAGCATTCACAGGTCTAGACAAGCCCGTAGCCAATCAGAACATTAGAGCACTAACAGGATTAGACCAATTTGTAGCCAATCAGAGCATTCAATTTTTTTTTTTTTTTTTAACTGAAACAAAATATTTGTGTGAATAGGTCCCTGCGTCACGTTCCTGTAGGGGGTGACGCAGGGGCTCCTCTCAGGCCTATTTCCAGGGAGTACACAGACTCCAATGTTAATCCGTCACTATTTTCTTTACACTAATATTTCTCATTCTTTCCAGAAACCTATCCGGCCCCCCCAGCTGACGATAGCGACACGGGGTGTCAGCAGACGCCGACTGCCAGATACGGCAGATACATCTAGGATTACCATTGTAAGACAGACAGGCCTGTAGCAGGGAGTGCCACGTAACACTGTAACCACTGCACAGAGAGCGTGGCTGGGCTAGTGTTAATAGCATCCAATGCATCTTGTATTATCAACCAAAATCCTTAGGGGCACTTAATGAGTTTATTGGGCTGGGGGAGGGTCGGTGTGAGTGCAGTCTTACAGTAATACATGGAAGAACTCAGCTGTGGCAAGGCATGACTTGTGTCAGCTCTGTGAGGGCAGGGTGCTGTGTGCCTGGAGCCTGACGTACATTACATGCAGGCGCACAGAGTCTGTATCACAGGAGAGGTCTGCAGGGGAACTGTAATGTCAGAATAAGTCATCCGAACTGGAGCGGGTGTTCCATCACCAAAGCTGGGAACTGAGGGCCTAGCTCAGTAAAATATAAATCCTCCAGTAAAGCCGGAATGATCCCTAATTAACACCGAGAACTACTGTATATGTATATAAGCCCTGTATATGTATATAAGACAGGTGCGCATGAGAATGGAAGAACAGGAAGATGCCGTGGCTCCCATCACTGGAAGAAAGAGAGCGGACTCACATTGTCCAAATTACTGATAGGGATCAATATATCAAAGACAGCCCCTAGCAGATGAATATACAAACCAAAACACAATGTTATATATTGGGAGAGCTCAGGTTAGTATGGACAGAAGGTGAGTGGGGGTTATATTGGGGGCACTCAGGTTAGTGTGGACAGAAGGTGAGTGGGGGTTATATTGGGGGCACTCAGGTTAGTGTGGACAGAAGGTGAGTGGGGTTATATTGGGGGCACTCAGGTTAGTATGGACAGAAGGGGAGTGGCGGTTATATTGGGGGCACTCAGGTTAGTATGGACAGAAGGTGAGTGGGGTTATATTGGGGGCACTCAGGTTAGTATGGACAGAATGGAGTGGGGGTTATATTGGGGGCACTCAGGTTAGTATGGGTAAGGTGAGTGGGGGTTATATTGGGGCACTCAGGTTAGTATGGGCAGAAGGTGAGTGAGGGTTATATTGGGGGCACTCAGGTTAGTATGGATAGAAGGGGAGTGGGGTTATATTGGGGGCACTCAGGGTAGTATGGACAGAAGGGGAGTGGGGGTTATATTGGGGGCACTCAGGTTAGTGTGGACAGAAGGTGAGTGGGGGTTATATTGGGGGTACTCAGGTTAGTATGGAGAGAAGGGGAGTGGGGTTATATTGGGGGCACTCAGGTTAGTATGAGCAGAAGGGGAGTGGGGGTTATATTGGGGGCACTCAGGTTAGTATGAGCAGAAGGGGAGTGGGGGTTATATTGGGGGCACTCAGGTTAGTATGGATAGAAGGGGAGTGGGGTTATATTGGGGGCACTCAGGTTAGTGTGGATAGAAGGGGAGTGGGGTTATATTGGGGCACTCAGGGTAGTATGGACAGAAGGGGAGTGGGGGTTATATTGGGGGCACTCAGGTTAGTGTGGACAGAAGGTGAGTGGGGGTTATATTGGGGGTACTCAGGTTAGTATGGAGAGAAGGGGAGTGGGGGTTATATTGGGGGCACTCAGGTTAGTATGTGCAGAAGGGGAGTGGGGGTTATATTGGGGGCACTCAGGTTAGTATGGACAGAAGGAGAGTGAGGGTTATATTGGGGCACTCAGGTTAGTATGGGCAGAAGGGGAGTGAGGATTATATTGGGGGCACTCAGGTTAGTATGTAAAGAAGGGGAGTGGGGGTTATATTGGGGGCACTCAGGTTAGTATGGAGAGAAGGGGAGTGGGGGTTATATTGGGGGCACTCAGGTTAGTATGGGCAGAAGGGGAGTGGGGGTTATATCGGGGGCACTCAGGTTAGTATGGACATAAGGGGAGTGGGGGTTATATTGGGGGCACTCAGGTTAGTATGGAGAGAAGGTGAGTGGAGGTTGTATTGGGGCACTCAGGTTAGTATGAGCAGAAGGGGAGTGGGGGTTATATTGGGGGCACTCATGTTAATATGGGCAGAAGGGGAGTGGGGTTATATTGGGGGCACTCAGGTTAGTATGAGCAGAAGGGGAGTGGGGGTTATATTGGGGTCACTCAGGTTAGTATGAGCAGAAGGGGAGTGGGGGTTATATTGGGGGCACTCAGGTTAGTATGGATAGAAGGGGAGTGGGGTTATATTGGGGGCACTCAGGTTAGTATTGATAGAAGGGGAGTGGGGTTATATTGGGGGCACTCAGGGTAGTATGGACAGAAGGGGAGTGGGGGTTATATTGGGGGCACTCAGGTTAGTGTGGACAGAAGGTGAGTGGGGGTTATATTGGGGGTACTCAGGTTAGTATGGAGAGAAGGGGAGTGGGGGTTATATTGGGGGCACTCAGGTTAGTATGTGCAGAAGGGGAGTGGGGGTTATATTGGGGGCACTCAGGTTAGTATGGACAGAAGGAGAGTGAGGGTTATATTGGGGCACTCAGGTTAGTATGGGCAGAAGGGGAGTGAGGATTATATTGGGGGCACTCAGGTTAGTATGTAAAGAAGGGGAGTGGGGGTTATATTGGGGGCACTCAGGTTAGTATGGGCAGAAGGGGAGTGGGGGTTATATTGGGGGCACTCAGGTTAGTATGGACATAAGGGGAGTGGGGGTTATATTGGGGGCACTCAGGTTAGTATGGAGAGAAGGTGAGTGGAGGTTGTATTGCGGCACTCAGGTTAGTATGAGCAGAAGGGGAGTGGGGGTTATATTGGGGGCACTCATGTTAATATGGGCAGAAGGGGAGTGGGGGTTATATTGGGGCACTCAGGTTAGTATGAGCAGAAGGGGAGTGGGTTTTATATTTGGGGCACTCAGGTTAGTATGGACAGAAGGGGAGTGGGGGTTATATTGGGGGCACTCAGGTTAGTATGGGCAGAAGGTGAGTGGGGGTTATATTGGGGCACTCAGGTTAGTATGGGCAGAAGGGGAGTGGGGGTTATATTGGGGGCACTCAGGTTATTATGGATAGAAGGGGAGTGGGGGCACTCAGGTTAGTATGGACAGATGGTGAGTGGGGGATGTATTAGGGGCACTCAGGTTAGTATGGGCAGAAGGTGAGTGGGGGTTATATTGGGGGCACTCAGGTTAGTATGGAGAGAAGGTGAGTGGAGGTTGTATTGGGGCTCTCAGGTTAGTATGGGCAGAAGGTGAGTGAGGGTTATATTGGGGCACTCAGCAATAGTAGTGACTTGATTTTGGAAGCTGAGGCTGATGGGGATAGAAGGGGAATTAGGTTGATGTCAGAAGGGCTCCACTCTATGCTGCAGTTTGGTGTCAGTGTGCACATAGAGAATTCAAACTAGTGTATGCAGAGTATTCAGGCAGGACTGGGCAGAGTATGCAGTAGCGGTGGTGTATTGGGAGTATTCAGCATGTAGTGATCTGAGAGTATAGTGGGAGGGGGGTATTTGGAGTATTCAGTCTCAGGTGTGCAGAGTGTACTGGGGGGGGGCGGGTTTGAAGTACTCAAGTGGGACTGGGCAGAATGTGTAGTAGTGGTGGTGAATTGGGAGTATTCAGCGTGTAGTGGTCTGAGAGTGTAGTGGGAGGGAGGTATTGTGAGTATTCAGCGTGTAGTGGTCTGAGAGTGTAGTGGGAGGGAGGTATTGTGAGTATTCAGCGTGTAGTGGTCTGAGAGTGTAGTGGGGAGGGGGGTGTTTGGAGTATTCAGTCTCAGGTGTGCAGAGTGTAGTGGGGGGGGTGTTTGAAGTACTCAGGTGGGACTGGGCAGAGTGTGCAGTAGTGGTGGTGTATTGGGAGTATTCAGCGTGTAGTGGTCTGAGAGTATAGTGGGAGGGGGGTGTTTGGAATATTCAGTCCCAGGTGTGCAGAGTGTAGTGGGGGGGGGGGGGGGGGGGTTTGGAGTACTCAGGTGGGACTGGGCAGAATGTGTAGTAGTGGTGGTGAATTGTGAGTATTCAGCGTGTAGTAGTCTGAGAGTGTAGTGGGAGGGGGGTGTTTGGAATATTCAGTCTCAGGTGTGCAGAGTGTAGTGGGGGGGGGGGTGTTTGGAGTACTCAGGTGGGACTGGGCAGAATGTGTAGTAGTGGTGGTGAATTGGGAGTATTCAGCGTGTAGTGGTCTGAGAGTGTAGTGGGAGGGAGGTATTGTGAGTATTCAGCGTGTAGTGGTCTGAGAGTGTAGTGGGAGGGGGGTGTTTGGAACATTCAGTCTCAGGTGTGCAGAGTGTAGTGGGGGGGGGGTGTTTGGAGTACTCAGGTGGGACTGGGCAGAATGTGTAGTAGTGGTGGTGAATTGGGAGTATTCAGTGTGTAGTGGTCTGAGAGTGTAGTGGGAGGGAGGTATTGTGAGTATTCAGCGTGTAGTGGTCTGAGAGTGTAGTGGGGAGGGGGGTGTTTGGAGTATTCAGTCTCGGGTGTGAGAGTGTAGTAGGGGTGTGTGTTTGGAGTATACAGTCTGGAGTGGACAGAGAGTGTAGTTGTGGATGTGTATGGAATATGCAGGCTGGGGGAGTATTTGGGGCATTTAAGATCGAGTGTACAGAATGTTATTGTTGGGGTGTATTTGGACATTTTAGTGGGCAGTAGTTTAGGGTGTAATAGTGGGGGAGTATTTTGAGCATTCAGCTGGGGTGGGGGGAGAGCAGTGAGTGTAGTAGTGGTTTGGAGTATCCAGCCGGTCTATGGTGGGGAACAGTCATTTAAAAAAACAACACAAAAACAAAGCTAGTGTAGGCTTGGGGCAAATAGTAAGGATTTAGGACAAATAATGAGGATTTGGGTCGAACAGCAAGTACTTGGGGTGAATATTGTGTGCTAGTGGGGAATAACGTGGGCTTAAGGCAAACAGTCTGGTCTTGGGGTAAATAGTGTGCACTCGGGGTGAGTAGTGTGAGCTTGGGATGAATAATGAAGGATTGAAGTAAATAGGATTTGGGGTATAGTGAGGACTTTTGGTGAATAGTGAGGGCTTGGAGCAAATAGTATGGCTTTGGGTTGAATAGTGAGGGTTTGGAATGAATAGTGTGGCCTTGGGGTGAATAGTGAGGGCTTGGAGTAAATAATGAGGATTAGGGTTGATTAGTGTGGGCTTGGGGTGAATAGTTACAACTTGGTGTAAATAGTAAGGTTTTGGGATGAATAATGAGGTATTGGGACAAATAGTGTGGCTTTGTGCAAATACTGTGGGCTTGGGGTGAACAGTGAGGACTTGGTGCAAATAGTATGGGCTTAGGGTGAATAGTGACAACTTGGGGTAAATAGTAAGTACTTAGGGTAAATAGTGTGGGCTTGTGATGAATACTAAGGACGTGGGATGGATAGTGTGAACTTGGGATGAATGTTGTGGGCTTGTGGTGAGTAGTTAGGACTTGGAGTGAATGGTATGGACCACGGATGACTAGTGAGGACTTGGGGTGAGTATTAAGGATTTGGGATGAATATTGAGGTCTTGGGGTGAATATGGTGGGCTTGGGGTGAGTAGTAAGGACGTGGGATGAATAGTGTGGACTAGGGTTGAATAGTGTGTACTTGGGATAAATAGTGTGGACTTGGGATGAATAGTGAGGACTTGGGGTGAGTAGTAAGGACGTGGGATGGATAGTGAGGACTTGGGGTGAGTAGTAAGGACTTGGGATGAATAGTGAGGACTTGGGGTGAGTAGTAATAACGTGGGATGGATAGTGAGGACTTGGGGTGAGTAGTAAGGACTTGGGATGAATAGTGTGGACTTGGGGTGAACAGTGTGTACTTGGGATGAATAGTGAGGACTTGGGGTGAGTAGTAAGGACATGGGGGTGAATACGGTGGGCCTCTGGGTGAGTAGTGAGGACTTGGGATGAATAGTGTTGACTTGGGATGAATAGTGAGGACTTGGGGTGAGTAGTAAGGACTTGGGATGAATACGGTGGGCTTGGGTAAGTAGCGAGGACTTGGGATGAATAGTGTGGACTAGGGGTGAATAGTGTGGACTTGGGATGAATAGTGAGGACTTGGGGTGAGTAGTAAGGACATGGGATGGATAGTGAGGACTTGGGGTGAGTAGTACGGACTTGGGATGAATAGTGAGGACTTGGGGTGAGTAGTAAGGACTTGGGGTGAATAGTGTGTATTTGGAATGAATAGTGTGGGCTTGGAGTGAGTAGTAAGGACTTGGGGTGAGTAGTAAGTACTTGGAGTGAATAGCGCGTACTTGGGATGGATAGTGAAGACTTTGGGTAAATAATGTGTACTTGGGGTAAAATAGTAAGGATTTGGGAAGAATTGTGAGGACTTGGAGTGAATAGTGTGGGCTTGGTGTGAGTAGTAAGGACATGGGATGGATAGTGAGGCTTGGGGTGAGTAGTAAAGACTTGGGATAGATAGTGAGGGCTTGGGGTGAATAGTGTGTACTTGGGGTAAATAGTGAGGACTTGGGCTAAATAGTGAGGACTTGGGGTGAGTAGTTATGAAATTTGGATGAATATTGTGGGCTTGGGGTGAGTAGTAAGGACTTGGGGTGAATAGTGTGTACTTGGGATGAACAGTGAGGACTTGGGTGAGTAGTAAAGAGGTGGGATGGATAGTGAGGACTTGGGGTGAGTAGTAAGGATGTGGGATGGATAGTGAGGACTTGGGGTGAGTAGTAAGGACTTTGGGTGAGTAGTAAGGACTTGGGGTGAGTAGTAAGGACTTGGGGTGAATAGTGTGTACTTGGGATGAACAGTGAGGACTTGGGGTGAGTAGGGATGGATAGTGAGGACTTGGGGTGAGTAATAAGGACTTGGGGTGAGTAGTAAGGACTTGGGGTGAATAGTGTGTACTTAGGGTAAATAGTGAGGACTTGGAGTAAATAGTGAGGACTTGGGGTGAGTAGTTATGGAATTTGGATGAATATTGTGGGCTTGGGGTGAGTAGTAAGGACTTGGGGTGAGTAGTAAGGACTTGGGATGAGTGGTAAGTATTTGGGGTGAGTAGTAAAGACTTGGGGTGAATAGTGTGGACTTGGGATGGATAGTGAGGATTTGGGGTGAGTAGTAAGGACGTGGGATGGATAGTGAGGACTTGGGGTGAATAGTGTGTACTTAGGGTAAATAGTGAGGACTTGGAGTAAATAGTGAGGACTTGGAGCGAGTAGTTATGGAATTTGGATGAATATTGTGGGCTTGGGGTGAGTAGTAAGGACTTGGGGTGAGTAGTAAGGACTTGGGATGAGTGGTAAGTATTTGGGGTGAGTAGTAAAGACTTGGGGTGAATAGTGTGGACTTGGGATGGATAGTGAGGACTTGGGGTGAGTAGTAAGGACTTGGGGTGAATAGTGTGTACTTAGGGTGAATAGTGAGGACTTGGAGTAAATAGTGAGGACTTGGGGTGAGCAGTTATGGAATTTGGATGAATATTGTGGGCTTGGGGTGAGTAGTAAGGACTTGGGGTGAGTAGTAAGGACTTGGGATGAGTGGTAAGTATTTGGGGTGAGTAGTAAAGACTTGGGGTGGATAGTGAGGATTTGGGGTGAGTAGTAAGGACGTGGGATGGATAGTGAGGACTTGGGGTGAGTAGTAAGGACTTGGGATGAATTGTGAGGACTTGGGGTGAGTAGTAAGGACTTGGGGTGAGTAGTGAGGACTTGGGATGAATAGTGTGTACTTAGGGTGAATAGTGAGGACTTGGAGTGAGTAGTGAGGACTTGGGGTGAGTAGTAAGGACTTGGGGTGAGTAGTGAGGACTTGGGATGAATAGTGTGTACTTAGGGTGAATAGTGAGGACTTGGGGTGAGTAGTAAGTATTTGGGGTGAGTAGTAAGGACTTGGGGTGAGTAGTAAGGACTTGGGGTGAGTAGTGAGGACTTGGGGTGAGTAGTGAGGACTTGGGGTGAGTAGTAAGTATTTGGGGTGAGTAGTAAGGATTGGGGTGAGTAGTGAGGAGTTGGGGTGAGTAGTGAGGACTTGGGGTGAACCTTAATGGGAGTTGAGGCTAACCCCGCTGTTGTTGCAGCCACTCAGTGATACCCCTGTTACTGCCCCGTCCCTCAGCTGGTCTACCAGAGCAGTGTGCCACCTCCATAGCTGCCTCTCCCTGCACCCTGCTTATTACACTGAAAGATGTTTTTCCCTCTATAAAGCGCTGCTCATTTTGTCGCCGATTTTATAGCAAAACCAAATTACCATCCAGTCTCCTCCTCAGCCCTTAATTCCGATGTGTCACAACAGAGCCACAAATTGCTATCTCCAGTCTCTGAGATCCTGTGCTAATTGCAGATCCAGCCTGGCTTGGTGTTTATTAGCAGGCTGTAGGAACAAGGAGCCCCCCACCACCCCACCCCAAACCCCTCAGGCGCCCCCCAGAGGCTGACATTAATGACCACTTCTTCCTGGGGCGTCGCTTCCACGTCCCTGACACATTCCAGGAGCTCCCGGTGCTGGACAGCTCCCCTGTAGAGCGCAGCCTCCACCCTGGTCCCTGGTCATCCCTCAACCTTCTCTCCATCACCCAACTCTCCACAGGACCCCAGTGCACTGAGATGGGGTGGGGGCAGGAGGGGCACTGAGATGATGGGGTGGGGGCAGGAGGGGCACTGATTAATCAGGCAGCCCAGCCTGTGAATTAGCTTCCTCCATGACCAGCAACCTAGTGCTTGAGATTTGTGTGTCTACAGGCAAGAAGAGGAGGAGGGGGGGGGGAGGACACATTAACCCTTCCAGTCCCTGCATCTGTGCACTTCTCCCCTGGCACTTGGAAGAGGAAATCACTGCTCCATGGTCTGCACTGAGCTGGGGGAGGGGGGGTGTATAAGAGGTACATGTATTCCCCTTTGATTTTGGGCTTTCTGGAGGAGGAGGGCTGCACAGTGCCTGGAGAAGAATATTTTTGCTTATTCCAGGGGTTGTTAAATTAGGTGGAGCCCCCAGCTCATTGGCTGCTGCCTGTCACATGCCCTGCCTCTTATAGGGGGCTGAGGTTCACAAACTGCTCTACTGTGTTCATCTGGTAACTAAGTGTCTATACAGGGACCAGCACCTCTCCCTGCGCTGGAAGCTGGAGCAGGGAGAAGCATTCCCACCGGGCAGCCAGCACATGAGCCAGGCTGGCAAGAAGGGCCCTCTCCAGCCATTGCATCTCTCTGAGGGTGAGGAGCCCAGCTGCCCGGGTCACCCCCTCATGCCAGGAGGCACCGGGTGAGGGCAGGGGGGGAGCTGTGCACGGGGATGTGTCTGCACCCCCCAACCTTGGCTGCCACTTTGGATTTTGACGCTCACCCCTGTGATTTCCTAGGATGGCCCGGTTTGGAGATGACCTGCCCACCCGCTATGGGACGGGAGTGCCAGCGGGAGCTGGCAGGGGCAGCAGCCGGCAAGGTGGCCCCCAGCCCGGCCAGAGGATGTACAAGCAGTCCATGGCACAGAGGGCGAGGACCATGGCTCTCTATAACCCCATCCCCGTCAAGCAGAACTGCTTCACCGTCAACAGATCCCTCTTCATCTTCAGTGAGGACAATGCCATCCGCAAATATGCCAAAAGGATCACTGAGTGGCCATATCCTTCAGCCCTTGGGTAAACGGGCGTGCATGGGTCTCCTGGCACCGGGGGGTGGGGTGGGGGCATGCACGGTCTGGGTACAGGTGGCAAGGGGGTGCCAGGCACTGGAGAAGAGGAGGGTGAGCCTGTAGGGCTGGATGGACGAGGCATGGCATGGTGCCTCCTGAGGAGGGCTGAGGTGCAGGCAGGATGGAGGAGGCACGGTGCCTCCTGAGGAGGGCTGAGGTGCAGGTCCCCTGGGTGTGTGTTGGCTGCTGTGATTCCTCAGTAGGAGCAGCCAGGGCCTCCTGACAGAAACCTAGCAACCCTCTGTCACTATCATCTGCTCTACACCCCCTCTCTGTAATGCAGGAACACGCCATTCTAGTCATCCCCCCATGTAACAGCCAGGTACAGGCCAGCAGGGGTGTGCCAGCCAGGTAAGCAGGAAATCCTGGCCTGAGGAGTGCAAGCTCTGGGGCACACACAGGGAGGGGGAGCAGCTGTCAGGTTACTGTGGGGATGAGACTATTCTACCTGACACAGAGGCCTGAGCCTCCCAGCACTGACCCACCCAGGCCTTACCAGTGATCAGTGAATGTATATTATATTATGTGTGTGTTGTGTATATGGTGTGTGAGCAGGTATATTTAGTGTGTGTGTGTGTGTGTGTGTGTGTGTGTGTGTGTGTGTGTGTGTGTGTGTGTGTTTATCTGTTTATGTATATTGAGTTTCTGTATAGTATGTTGTGTTTGTGATTTTTTTGAGTGTATTTGTGTTTAGTATGTGGTATATGTGTATATCTCTGCTGTGTGTGTAATATATGGTATGTCAAAAAGTATACTATGCTGTGTATGTGGTGTGTGAATGTTTCTGTAGCATTAATGTGTGTGGTTTGTGATGTGTATAAATATCTGTGTAGTATGGTGTGTGTGTTATGTATATTGTGTGTTTATATCTGTTTAGTATGTTGTGTGAGTATATCTGTTGTGTGTAGTATGTGGTGTGAGTGTATGTCTGTAAGTATGTATGTATGTATGTATGTATGTATGTGTGTGTGTGTCGGTGAATGTCTAACAAGTGATGTGTGTTTATGTCTGTTGTATGTAGTATGTTGTGTGAGTGGTATATGAGTGTAGTATGTGCTGTGTTTTATGTGCGTACTATATTGTGTAGTATGTGGTGTGTGTTATGTGTGTAGTATGTAGAATATCCGTATGTGCTTGTTTTGTGTGTAGTAGATGGTGTGTATGTCTGAGTGTGTAGCATGTGGTGTGTGTAGTATGTGCTGTGTATAGTATGTGACAATGTGTGTAGTATGTGTTGTGTATAGTATATGACAGTGCCTGTGTAGTATGTGCAGTGTATAGTATATGACACAGTGTGTGTGCTTGTGTAGCATGTGATACAGCATATGTAGTATGTGGCATAGTGTGTGTAGTATGTGCTGTGTATAGTATGGGATGTTTGTGTGTAGTACAGTATGTGCTGTGTATAGTATGTGGCACAGTGTGTGTGTGTGTGTGTGTGTGTGTGTGTGTGTGTGTGTGTGTGTGTGTGTGTGTGTGGTTGGTGTTATGTATAGTATATGGCCCAGTGTGGGGGGGGGGGTGGAGGTGTGTGTGTGTAGTATGTGGCACAGTGTGTGTAGTATGCGCTGTGTATAGTGGGGTGTGTGCGTGTATATTATGTGGCGCAGTGTGTGTAGTTGGTGTTGTGTATAGTATATGGCACAATGTGTTTGTGTGTAGTGTGTGCTGTGTATAG